>NW_024713964.1:0-17382 GCF_018991925.1 Homarus americanus
GATCAATCATAGCATGTCTTGAATGACCCACAAATAATATTACAGAACCCAAAAATTGTAACTACTAACCTGCTCAGTAGCATGCACCCACACGAAACTCCAAAGCTCTGTTTTAACCGAGAAAATAACTCATGACTCGTCAGGTAGGCGGCTTTTCCGCTTATTTCCATACTCCTGGGTTCATGAGTCACGAGTGCATTCCTCCACCAATACCCGTATACATGCTTCACAACATTTGCCCAGAATACACCATCACCTCAAGTGGTACTACAGCACCAAATAATTCTTTAAAAGACACTCCTATGTCCAGCGTGTGCGATCAACCAAAAGGTCGTTGACCCTACACTGGAGAGGTGAATGTACCAATTAACTACTAGTACCCTGGAAATTTAGCACTCACTAGCACCAAGGGGATTTCCGGCTCCCCGAGTTTGACCATTCCGTTCACTCACTATGCACCCAGGGCAAGTTCACTCTCCATTACTTTATAGGAGGGGAAACAGCGACAGTCAATCAAGCCCAGTTAGGTCAGGTCAAAGTACAACCAAGTGTACTTTGCCCCAGCTAGAAGGGAAATCTAGTGTTCCCGTTGACTAAGAACATCCCTTAGTTGATTTGGTAATATGTGAGCTCAGGCATGTTTTGTATCCGTCTAATAGTGGGGCAGCTAAATGCAATTTTTCAAGAGAATCATGCAAATGGTGATACAAGCACCAAATTTGGCATGGTAATTCTCTAATGGTTACTAGTCAAGTCTGCCTGATTGGCCATTTGAAAATCCAAGATGGCCGCCATAATGACCTTCAAAAGTAGATTTTTCTTATAGAAATTGATGTAGTTGGTCAATCTGAGTGGTCTTGGTGTCGACATGTATGTTTTCAACCATGCTCAGATGATCTTTTTATAGTTTTAAGTCCATTGTAACGTTTTTATCAACATAAAATAACACGTTTAGTAAAAACAAAAAAAAGAACTTACTAAAAAAAAAAAGGTCTCACTATTAGCACTGGTTCCTGTGACTTCTCCTGACAGTACATCTTTGTGCATTTACTGCTGTTCACATATGCAGCTGCAATGTGCTGTGCAGGAAAGTCCAGAGCGAAAGCATTTGCATCTCTGGTTGCAGTCTTTCTTACAGGAACATTTGGTCAGCTCCTGACAGCATGTCGCAATCGGGGGAGGAGTCGTCCAACGTATCTGTCATGCCTCTCCCATCTGGGTCCATCCCCAGTTGACAGGACTACTGGTTTTTGGAGTGGAGATTGTTGCTTGGCCCCAGATGATACCAGCCTGGTAGGCAGCCCGCTTTGCATGTTCCTTGAGGACTGCCTGGGTTGGTGGAATGGAGTCATATGGTCTCTGCTTGTAGGAAAAGAGATTTAGTCTTGCCTCATCTACACCAGTGGCTGCACTAGATCTGTCGTACATGAGGACAACAAATCTTTCCAGCTTCTGCAGGTCAACATCAGCAACTGTTGTTGGACATTAGCTGAGTTTGGTGAATGTTTCTAAAACTTCATCACAGACATTACATGTCTGCCATGCAGATTTTTTTCCTTTCCCACGGAAGCCAGACACAACGTCACAGCCAGTGAAAGCATGAAAGTATAGGATCCCACTAGCTTTCTTAGGCCCTATCGCAGAAACTACATCATGAACTGGAATCCATCGATGACTGGCTCCTTGGCCAAAGGCAATCCACATGTTATCAAGACCAAGCTCCTGTAGTGATGGCAGTACAGATACTGCTATGACGACCACCTCAGTGTCATTGGCTTTGATGATGAGGGACTTGCTACCTTCCATTGTTACATCCCTAGCATGCACAAATATTCGTGTGTCTGCTTCCTCATGACAGCATGGAGCCACAACTTCTAGGGACTTCTCTGTGTTGCTAATGGCATCTTCTCCCTTTGTCACAACCACCGTGCTTGTCGTCTGTGCTTCACACATTTTCTCCGCGAGAAAATGGAATAGTTCTGTCTTGTTTTTGTCATCTCGCAGAAAGCTTCTCCAGTTTTGGGGAGTCTTACTGGTACCTGTAACTCTTCTCCTGATCTCCTGTCCTCGTTTCGACCTGGCTTCAGACTTCAGACTTGACTTTTTATACACATCAAACACTACATCCACCCTATTGTATTTGGCACCATAAAATCCACTTAGGGCAGGATGTCTTCTCTGGCATAGGCATCAAAAGTCTTTGAGGTGCGTGGAGGCAGGGCATTGATCAGTGCTGAGCCATCTATGATGATAGCATTTCCATGTGGTTCTCTTTCTGTAGCATTCACTTGTGCTTGAAGAATTTCAGCCGGCTGTGACTTCTGACATGTATGAAGCTTGCCATTGTCACTGAGGGAGGCAGGAGCTGACTGGTTCTCATGCTTGAAGAATTCTTGCAAGTCATACTGTCTGTTCTGACTGGAGATGAAGAGTCGCGAGAACAGCTGACAGTCATCTTTCAGTACCTTCTCTTTGGAACTGCTAACAACGTGGTCATGTTTGAAGAAGGAGGCTCTGTTTTTCTTGATTGGATGGTAGAACAGACATTTACCTTCATTCTTTAGTCCCTCTAAGAATGACAAGAATTGCTCTTTTCCTCTGTCATGGTGTGTACCAACCATTTTAACAATATCTGGATTTACAATGTTGTTCGTGTCTAACACCAGAAGGTCAGATGACTCTCCTTGGAAAGGGTTGCCCATCTCCCGCAGCACCTTGGAATGTGCTTCCACCTTCTCAAAGAAAGATTTCTGTGCATTCAGGGTCTGCTCATGATGTCGGCTGCTGGTGGTGGTTCCATCTTTTGCACCTGACGCAGCTTTATATCCAGCAACAAGACGACTCACTTCAGGTCCAGCCACCACCCACCTACGAAGTGCTGCTGGGTCCTCAGTCAACCCAATTGCTCCTCCATCGAATTTAATCACTGCATTCTTTTGTTCATGGGCTTCATCAATAGCAATGGCAGAGAACTCTCTTCCTGACTTGTGGACAACAAAGTTCCCCTTGCACTGTAGAACTCCCTCGCTACCTCTGGATGTGGTTGCTCAAGGCACATCATGTCTCGAAGGTGAATTGGAAGCCATCGGGCATAATTAACATTGTTGTTCGCAAAGAAGTAGGGGATCAGCTCTGAGAGTGCTTCAAGGTAGAGTTTGAAATTGCCTTTCCTGAATGAGCGGATCAACATGAAGATGGTGAGCTCCATGTCCAGCACACGGTTCCAGAATTGGAACTCTCAAGCCTCCGTTGTTTACACCAGTCTACAAAGCTCAAAGTTGACCTTTCAGACTCATCAGAGCAATAGTCCTGGTATGCCTCCTTCATCAGTTTGTACAAGCTGCATGCTGTGACTTGATGTGCTAGTCTTGTCTTAGTTACACTTGATACAGACAGAAAAGACTCTGCTGTACCAGATGAAGCCACTCCTGTTTCAACAAGGGAACCGATCCAACCACTGTCTTGTAGTAGCTCTTGTAACCGTCATCTCCTTTTTTGGCAGGATTTGCATGTGGAGACGTAAGATCTACCTTCTTATCCTGTTGACAAAGACAACATTTTGCCCAGTCAGTGAGGAATGATTTGTTGGTAGATTTTGTGTCCATAACTATTTTTTATCTTCAGGGCCGAGGGTTTATCCCTTTACCACCCTAATGAGCACTTTCTTGTATGGGATACAACTAGGTTCATGCCTTTTGCCCTACACCTAGTCCGATCGTTCATCCAGTGCCATTAGTCCCGTGCGATCTGTACACTATCCAGATAACTAAAACCCCGTTATCCTTGGCTCGGCTCTCCCGCGCTGGCACATCCTGTAAATTCAGGTGCGGCTGCTTAACTGATTTGGGGTTGGTTAAGCAGCATTTGGACACTAAGCTGTTGCAGTATGACATAATTTTTCTTAGCTGACACTGAACCCCATGCTGGGTTGCACAGCAGTGATGTCACCACTGTGCCCTGGTAGTGCCCGACAATCACTCCCTCACGTGCAGAGACCCTCTGCATGCTACCCTCACCTAGTTGGAAAAAAACATAAAACCAGTACATAAAACCAGTCATAAATAAGACAAATATGTATCTGAGAGTATCAGAAATAGAAAAAAAAATCATCTGAGCATGCATGAAAACATACATATCGACACTAAGATCATTTAGATTGACCAACTACATAAATTTCTATAAAAAAATCATCTTTCGGAGGTCAATTTGGCAGCCATCTTGAAAATGGCAGCGATCTTGGATTTCCAAATGGCCAATCAGGCAGATTTGACAAGTAGCCCCTAGGGTATGATCATGCCAAATTTCATGCTTGTATCACCATTTGCACGATTTTTCTATTATCCGCTCTACTACTAGGGACTTGATCTCACTCTCCCCTACTGTATATATTTTTTTTGTCAAGTATTTCTCCTTAGTCTGTACTCACACCTGAAGATGTGAATTACACGAAAGCGCTTGGGAACTTCGTGTTTTCTTGTTTCCTTGTGGTTATCAGCAATCAACATATATATATATATATATATATATATATATATATATATATATATATATATATATATATATATATATATATATATATATATATATATATATATATATATATATATATATATATATATATAGATAGATAGATAGATAGATAGATAGATAGATAGATAGATATTGATCAAACCACACAGGAAAAAGGGAAACACTGGAGCACCCTAGCTTTCGTCTTTATTCAAGACGTCTTCAGAGGCAACTGAATATAAAGGGACTTAGAGAGGCTTATATACAAGGGATGAGGTCTTGGTCAATAACATGCGATCCACTAATCCACACACCACCTCCACTGAAAACGAAAGAAGAACTTATAAAAATACTTCCAAAGCATATTTAACCTTGGGCCACTGACAAATAAAAATATGTGATATATTAACAGTTTTGTACTGACCAAACAGTATATAGGGATTTTTATTTTATTTTTTTGCCTGACCCTTGCCAAAGCTTCCATTTGTTACTAAAAACACTGTGTGTTTAGGAAATTACCTTCTTTAATCAGCAAAGTCTTGCAATAGATACTGCACCATTTTTTCTTTCTTTTGTTATATGGCCGGGTACTCCTGTACAAGAGGTACACCGCGCTCAGTAATTTTAGTTTAGTTTAACAAGTTTATTGACAAACTTGGAGTACAATTTGCCTATTCTGAGTAATTCAGTCAGATCTTGACACTGAGGGTGGTATCACTTCTCACTGCCACGCAGGACAGAGGTTCATACACAAAGAAATATATCATATTCATTATCAGTATATATAGGTCAGAGTCATGTGGCTGATGTCACTGTTCACTACCATGCAGGACAGTGGTTCATATACATTGGACGTCATATTCTAATTGAAGACTAATCAGTGTGGTCATTCGTTAGAGCCAATGTTTTTGCGATTTCTTTTACTTTTATGTAAAACTCATTACTGTCCCATTTGGAGTTTTTTGTCGTAAAGGGTACCAGTGTCGATTCTTTTATGACATAAAAATCAACAGTGGCTCATTTGAGAAGTTCCCCTTTTCCTTCAATCTCTGCCATGGCCTTCACCATCCGATCTTTAATGCCTGGGCCACATCATCATCGAAGAAAGCGAGGCTCATCAATTCTTCTGACAAAAAACACAAATGGACCTTTGCGTAGAATAAGATCGCTTTGCAGGTCTTTTGCAGCAAGTGGGGCTGTTGGCTAAGCCTACACACAAATTCTGGCAAAGAAGATGCAAAGATTGTGAAGTCCTGTCTCCTCCCGTTTGGAAAGTTTGAATTGCGATCGAAACATCCAAACTTTAAAAGCATAAACGACCTTTGCCCCAGGAGCTACAAATCGTGGGCCACAAGTAGGTACAGAGCGTAGAAATTTTGATGTGAGCTCCAAAAGTTCCTTGTGGTCATCTTGGTGATGTTCTTCAATCAGTGCATTGTGGCCAAACTTCAACACATCTTCCCTTACGCCAGTAGCGGTTTCAGTGACCTGTTGGTCTTTAAGCGTTCTTTGTCGATGTTCATCCAGTGGGATTGAAACCGTTTGAAGACAAAGATTTTTGGGGAAGAGGAAGTACCTATTGCTTCAATGGAAGCAGCACCAGTTACTAGCTCAGCTCAAGGATGTGGTGTCGACAACCAATATGCAGTAAGTCTCGATCAAGTAACTGCTCTAAATTCATGCATGCTCCATTGGTACAGCAAGTACTGGAGCTTGTAATGTCGAAGCACATTCCGCTAACTCGGTTTTCAGCTCCCCACTGTTCAGAGCCTCAAAAACAGCACTCGCTTGAGCATCACCGGTGCCTGAAGGAAGTTTTGGAATGCTGAGCAGCTGGGAGCTTCCTTTGCTTGATACAAAGATGGCCAAGAGATCAATACTTTCCTTTTCAGCCAATCAGTTAATTGCTCTGCTGTCAATTTCCATTTTCTCACCTTTTATTCAGTCCCTCGTCGCTTCTCTTCCCTTTTTTTCAGATGAATATCTCGACTGATGCCATTGCACTCTGACTGGGGCTTCTCTCCAACTGTGTTTATTTCAAGTCATATATATATATATATATATATATATATATATATATATATATATATATATATATATATAATCAACGAGCTCACCAGCCAGGACTCGAACCCTCGACCTTATGTGTGTGACCAGGGATTGCTACCATCTTGCTACAAGGACACTAAAAGCAATCCTAGACTTTGTTATATTTTACACAAAGGCTGCTCATCGAGCTGATGGTGCCGTGAACCTCCAATGGGGATTGCCCGTGCCACTTACTGTATGTGGTGGGAGTAGCATTTTACGGAATCCAGCTTGGTATGAAACACGAGGTACCATATATATATTTCATTTAGTCCATATAGCATGCGGACTTCAACATATAATCAACGACCTCACCAGCCAGGACTCGAACCCTCGACCTTATGTGTGCGACCAGGGATTGCTACCACCTTGCCACAAGGACACTAAAAGCAATCCTAGACTTTGTTATATTTCACACAAAGCCTGTTCATCGAGCTGATGGCGCCGTGAACCTCCACATAAGTGGCACGGGCAATCCCCATTGTAGCTTTTAACGCGTTGTCATCTGTAAGATGGCTGTTATCTATGGAGTTAGTGCCTGTTAGGTTTTTTATTTTACTCCAGAAGAGTTTTGGAATGTGATAGCCTGCCTCTGTGTTTGTGATTAGCTGGTTCCATTTGTCGTTGTGTGATTGTTTAGATATTTCTTTCAGTTCTTCCTTTAGGTTTCTGAAAAGAGTTATTGTTTCTTGGTTCCAGTCGTGTGTGTTTGTATGTTCTAGTAAGCTATTCAGTCTTGTCTGGATTATCTTATGTTCGTATGTTAATTGTGCGTGGGGTAGTGTACGGTAAGATTCTTGGGGGTGTTGTTTTCCATGGCTGTGGTGACATTAGTGTACCATGTTTCCAGGGCAATGTCAATGTCTGTTGTGTTTTTGTTGTGTAGATGTATTTGTTCGTTTGTGTCGAGGTTTTGCCTTAAAACCCTCCCAGTTTGCTCTGTTAAAAGAGAATTTGAGGATGGAGGGGATGTGTATTGGTGATGTTGATAGAGTGATAATTATGGGCAGGTGATCGCTAGTGGTGGGTGGTCCAGGTTTCATGTGTGTATTCAAATGGTATTGTCTATTGGTCAGAACTATATCTGGCTTCCCGGTGTTTCCTGCAGCTATGTAGGTTTCGAAATCTGGGCCAAGGTGTGTGATATTGCCGTTTTCTAATAAGTCGTGTATTATCTTGGGTTTCTGTTTCGGTGTCCGAGCATGGTGTGCCTCGCGTTTAAGTCTCCCATAAAATACGCTGGTGTGTTATGTCGCATTAGTTTTAGTAATTCACCTGTCGGGAATGTTTGTCGTCGGCAAGGTAAATATGTTGTACCAATTGCTATTGGGCTTTTAGTTGTATTGATTTCGACTGCTAAGAAGTTGGTTTGGCAGTTGTCTTTGAGCTTGTATTTGATGTTTCTTTTGAGGGCTATTACTGCACCGTCGCTAAATTCGTCGTGTATGTTCAGTTGATGTGTATAATAGTTGAAGAGTTTTATTTTGTCAGTGTTTTTTCGTCCTTGTGAATTTATGAGAATTATGTCTGGGTCTATGATGTTGTTTATGTTTGTTAGTTTTGTTTTTCATGTAAGTGTCCAAGCCAGGATGTTGTGTTGTATTATTTTCAATGTTCTGTTTTGTGTAATTGTGGGTCGCGGGAACTTGGTGCTAGTTGTTTGGTTGCTCGGGTTTCTCCTGTAAAGTGTCTCTGTCTCTCTACCTTCAGTCTTGCTCTTTCTTGAATTCGTTAGGTCTACCCTCTCGATTTTATTATGTTTGTATGTATATTATACATGTACTCCATTTATATACATTACTTATTTAGCCTAGCCAGCAGCGTGTGGCAATGTCTTTATCATGTCATCACATGCTTAGATAATGTGCCTGGCGACATCTGGAAGCTGCTAATGTATCACTTGCCACATGTCGCCTGAGAGGTCAGTTGACCCATAGAGAGAGTAGGGGAGTACCGTCTTGCTTGTACCTGTGCAGATCCAGCAAATAGAACCTACAAAGAACTCTACAGGTGTTTGTGTTCGCTCCTGAACGTCTTAGATCATGAAGTGTTATAAGTGCCTTATTATTATTGCGTGATATGGTGTGGTGTAATCCAGGACAAGGTTCTTGAAACTCCAGGGCACGAGCAGTAGGTATATTCAATAAGTGTACAAGACTGGGCGTGATAGCCAACCGATACAGGAGCGATTACTAGGGACCCCGGACCGTAGGTAGGCCGGAGCCGATCTGAGGGAAATTAGCTAGCTAGGCAAGGAGAGTTGCTAGACATTACTAGGACAATAAATGAGGTCTTCTAATTACTCGACTAGCGCGGTACAGACATAGTATATCGGGACATAGTAAGTGAACATAGGCATTAGACATAAGCATAGATATCAAACATGCTATAATAATATGTAGTAATACAGACATGTGAATAAATGGTACAATGAATGGTAACAGAGTCTTGGCGTCAGGCGTGTTCACATATCTTGGTACTTGCATATCTATACACCTCCCTCCCCCTTTACGCTCGTAGTGCAATCTCGAGCGGCTACGGACTCTTTTTCCATGAGTCGGGGGGAGCGGCGAGGGACAATGGGAGGATCAACTGACGACCTTCGTTCCTGGTCTGGGCAAGGGGACACAGGGGACGGGGAGGAAGGTTCGTCACTAGAGGATGGCACTGGGCGGAGGTGGCGTCTGTTTCGCCACCACACACGACCACTGGGGAGGCGGACTTGGTACGAACGAGACTCGCCACGGCCCATGACGACCCCGACCTTGTCCCAGCGGTGTGACGTCGGGTCCTGGATTCGTACTTGCTGGCCGACCGTCAACCTGGGAAGGGGGCGGGCGTGGGCGTCATAGTGGCTTGTCACTTGGGCCATCCGGGCAGCCTCACGGCGGTCACACTCGTCCGCCTTGATCTGCCATTCATCTAAGAAGGACTGGGGGTGGGCAGGCACACAAGTACGAAGGGGGCGGCCATACAACACCTGGGCAGGAGAGCGTCCGGCAGGGGTAGGGGTGTTACGGAGTTCCAGTAGGCCCCTGTCGAACTCCTCGCAGTCCAGGTTCCCCGTCGGTGCCGTCTTGAGGATGAGGTATTTTATGGACTTTACCGCTGCCTCAGCGTGGCCATTCGCCTGCGGGTAATGAGGGGAGGTGACGATGTGGTGGACGCCCCAGCGTTCGGCGAAGCTCTTGAACTCGTGGCTAATGAACGGGGGCCCACCGTCGGTTCGGAGGCGGAGAGGCACTCTGACTTCCCGGAAGAAGCAACAAAACATCCGGATGACCCTGGAAGAGGTGGTGTCCCGACCACAGGGAACTACCACGGGCCATCCAGAGAGCCTGTCGGCGACCACCAGGAAAGACTTTCCGGCCACATTAAAGAAGCCGGTGGACACGGACTCAAAGGGCCGCTTTGGGAGGTCATTGCACAGGTTGCTGGCTGGGCTGGAGTTGCTGGCAAGGCTCACAGGCCTCAACCGTGCTCTTAATATCGGCGTCAATACCAGGCCAGAAGACGGTCTGACGGGCTCTGCGCCTGGTGGCTTCAACGCCGCGGTGGCTCTCATGGAGGCGGGATAAGGTGCGCCGGCGGAGGGCAGCGGGAACGACGATCCTGGGGCCGTACAACACCAGCTCTCCGTCCGCATAGAGGCTATCCCTTAGCTTCCAGAAGGGGAGGGCGGAGGCGTGAATGTCGTAGCGGTTGGTGGGGAACCCAGCGGAGACGTAGTCGAGGAGTTGGACGTATGCCGGGTCTTGAGCGGCGGCGATGCGAAGCTCCTGGAGAGTCCTATCGTCTTCGATGGAGGGCGTCGTCGTCGTCTTGTCAGCAAGAGAAGTGGCTGTGTGTGTCACTAAAGACCGAACGTGAGCAGCGGCCATGGTACAGTCGACTTCATCTTCGGGTGTGGGGCGACTAACAGGGGCTCGGGAGAGGGCGTCTGGTATGCACAGAAGCTTCCCGGCGCGCCACACAGCTGTAAAGACGTAAGGGGCGGTCTTCTCTTTGAGGCGTTGGAGGCGAGGATTTTCGATGGCGTCCAACGTGTAGTGATTGAGGATGGATATGAGCGGGCGATGGTCCGTCGTGAGGGTGAAATGCCCAAGGCCGAACAGGTAAAGGCGGCACTTGGCCATAGCCCAGGCGACTGCCAGCATCTCTAGTTCGATGGTGGCGTATCTGGTCTCCGTGTCGGTCAAAAACCTGGAGCCACACTGAACTAGGTGCAGTCTACCCTGGCCGTGATCTTGAAGGAGGGCATATCCGAGGCCGTATAGACGGGAGGCGTCGGTCTGGAGGACCACTGGTAAGGACGGGTCGAAGGGTGCCAAGACTGGTGGTGACAGCAACGCCTTCTTAACATTCCTGAACGCTAGGTCGTGGTCAGGAGTCCAGAGGAAAGAGCGCTTGGGGCTCATGAGGGGGCGTAGAGGTTTGGCTGATGTGGCGATTTTAGGGGAGAAGTCGGCCAGCTGATTTACCAGGCCCATAAATGAGCGAAGGTCGGTCAGGTTCGCTGGAGTAGGGAAGTCCCTAATGGCCTTGACCTTCTCCTCATCAGCTGAGATCCCCTCTGGCGAGATGTCGTAGCTGCAGTAGTTAACTTGGGAGGTGGCGACCACAAATTTATCTTTGTTCAGGGTGATACCATGGGCACGACATCTTGTGAGCATCAGATGAACTCGGTTCAAGTGGGCCGGGAGATCATCGTCGAAGAGCAGGATGTCATCTACGACCTTCATGCAGTTGGTGACACCCTGCAGAGCCATATCCCCACGGAGGCAGTACGCATCCCCCGTTGCTGCGAAGCCCATGGGTCCGCGGCAGTGTTGGAAGCGGCCGTGGGGCGTGATGAATGTAGTGAGGTGGCGATCTTCTTCCGCCAGGTCGACTTGCCAGTACCCATGTAGTGCATCCGCCGTGGTAAAGAACTTTGCAGACGGGGTGACGCTGCGGACTGCTTGAATGGGCGTAGGCGATGGATGGGCGGGACGGGAGACCTGCGAGTTGAGATGGGTGAGGTCCACTGTGATACGAACACCTACAGGCTTGGGTGCCAAGACCATAGGGTGGCACCACTCGGAGGGCTCCTCACCGGCGTGTCTGATGATCCCCTGCTGCACCAGAGAATCGAGCTCCGCCTTCACCTTGTCCCGTATGGCAAAGGGGATAGGCCTGGGTGTGTGGATGGCGAAAGGCGTCGCGCCAGGCTTGAGGTGGATTCTCATCGGGGGGCCTGTCATCTTCTTGAGCGGCGTCTTCTGGAGGTCGGACTTGGAGACAAGGACGTCGCTGAACTGACGAAGAAAAAACTCCCGGGCGGCAGCAGGTATCTCTGCACACCTGTTGAGGTGTGTCACAGCGAGGATGGGCTTTGGGAACTCAGATGAGATGATGGTCAAGTCCTGACAATGGCCACATGACAAGAGAGGGGTTTGGATGCTCTCATGGACGTGGACTGTGGCAAGGCAAGACTTGGGACCGAGCTGTAATGTTGCCTTGAAGCAACCCAAAGCTGGAGACATCGGGGACCCGTCTGCTGTGAGCACGTCTTTCATGGCTGTGGGTGACAGGATACTCCTGGGAATGTTGAGGGCGTCCAGGTGTGTTGGTCCAATCACCGTGATGTCCTACTCCTGGTCAGGTATCATCAGGAGGTTGGAAGAGTTGGCACCGTAGGACAGACGAACATTGACGGGCTTGGGGGACCTGTCACTCGAGGCATCATCCACGCGTCGGCATCCTTTGTTGTTCTTGGGAGACGGTGGTGTGGACGTTCTGTCGGGCTGTAAAGAGACGTTTTGACCTGGAGATGGAGGCTTCTTGGTGGACCTGCAACACTTGGCGAAGTGTCCTTGCTTGTTGCAAGCGTTGCATGAGACCTTGTTGGCAGGACATCGAGTTGTGCGGGGCCAATGGCCTTGAAACCCACAGTTTCGACATGTACTATCAGCCGCAGGGCACTTTCCTGGACCATGCTGGCGCTGACAGTTTCTGCAGGATCGGGAAGAAGAAACTGTGACTGTGACGGGTCTGTGGAGAGGGACGTCAGTTCGTACTGGGCGTTGATTCCTTTGTAGGTGGAGACGGTGGACTTGAGATGGCGATACGGGCAGCTGAGTAGCCTCTGTGGCCTCATACGACCTGCAATGGGTGACGAAGTCGGTGAGGGGGGAGGCGGCGTCGAGGGTGAGGAGTTTCTGAAGCAGGTCCTCGTCACGTACACCCATCAGCAAGATCATCTTGAGCTGGAGAATGATTCCCCAGAGGCTTGTTTGCAGGATAGCAGTTCCCTACGATGCAAGGCTTCATTGCGGAGGCCACGGAAATGACTCTGCAAGGCGTCTAAGACCTCTGTCACTGACATGGAGGAGTCAGGGGGAATGGCTAGCGTGTGCTCTAGGAGGCGTTGAACATCGAGGGAGATGCACGATCTTAATTGGATGAGTTGTTTCTGAGGGGGCATTCGGTCGAGGTCAGACATGACAGCAAAGTCTTCGAAACGACTTCGCCATTGACGGTATACTTGATATGTTGCATCAGATTGAAGAGGTGGGGGGCTGGAAACTGAAGACTTGCTGTGCAGGGGTGTGCTCGAGACGGCAAGCGGTGGAGGAGGCACGGAGAGGTCGACGAAAGTTGAGACTGGAACAGGTGTTTGAGGAGGCACTGAGGCATACCCAAGGGGGATAGGTGAAGAGGCTGAAGCTGGCGAATTGGTTGTGGCAGCTGGTGAAGTCGTCCTCATTGCCAGCAATTCCAATAGTGTCAGGAGTTTGTGGTTATCAGCTTGGTGTTGTTGTTGAAGTTGGAGACGGTAAGCTGATTCCTCTTGACGTCTTTGGGCTTCCTTCTCTTGGGAAACTTGTAGGAAGTAGATTAACTGACGTATATCCTGGCTCCCATCCTTTGAATTTGGCGCGCCCGGCGTGTGAGGCGTGAGGGGGGGTGGGAGGGTCTGTGAGGCGTCGTCTTCCTCATAATCCTCATATAAATTTCCCAGCAAATCGTCGTGGTCAGACATCTCGTGCTTGGTATTGTTGCGATGGGAAAGACAAGGAGAATAAGGTGAAGTGCTATATTTTCACCAATGGATTTGCTTAAGTGCAGGAACTGGCTGGCAAGTAAAAGAGTACTGACTGTAATATTTGTGAAGTGAGAGGAGGCGGCTGGCGGCGGTGTATTCCTCCGCGCGCCCGGGCGAGATGCTGGTGATGACTCAGTGGAGGGGAGTCAATCAGTGGCTTGCGGGCCTGCGTGGATGGAGGATGTATGCCGGAAGTGCTGTCTTGGAAACTGGGCTGGAGGCGTGTCTGCTACCTGTAGGGCCGCAGAAACATAGCAAAGAGACATGAAAGGCACTGCACTTCACTTAGGGCACTTCACAAGGTCACAAAGCACTTTAAATCCAGGGGCACTGTGGAGTATATCTTCTGGGCGGGAAACAGACGGGGCCGGCTCTTGAGGCTTGTAAACTGTCGTGTTGGAGCTACTCAAACTGCGCCATGTGGTGTGGTGTAATCCAGGACAAGGTTCTTGAAACTCCAGGGCACGAGCAGTAGGTATATTCAATAAGTGTACAAGACTGGGCGTGATAGCCAACCGATACAGGAGAGATTACTAGGGACCCCGGACCGTAGGTAGGCCGGAACCGATCTGAGGGAAACTAGCTAGCTAGGCAAGGAGAGTTGCTAGACATTACTAGGACAATAAATGAGGTCTTCTAATTACTCGACTAGCGCGGTACAGACATAGTACATCGGGACATAGTAAATGAACATAGGCATTAGACATAAGCATGGACATCAGACATGCTATAATAATATGTAGTAATACAGACATGTGAATAAATGGTACAATGAATGGTAACAAGAGTCCTGGTGTCAGGCGTGTTCACATATCTTGGTATGTACATATCTATACACTATAGTGTCCGGCGCCCATGGTAGTCGCTCTAATAACAGTTCAAAGGTACAGGTTCCCCATTAACTGCCTTTTTATTATTAATGATAATGGTGTTTTTTCATCTCAGGATTTATAAAGGAAGTTGCTCTATTACCAGTAGCTCTTATAACGACTTTTATTAGCTAGCCTTAAAAAGAAGTCACTTTAAAAATATTATTATTGATTAATTCAATCATCACTCACCACTATCATCACTTCCACTCACCACTATCATCATCACTCACTCACCACTATCATCACCGTTCTCACCATCATTACCGGAAGTGCTGAGGCGGATCATCGGAAAATGCATAATGGAGGTGGTAAAGGATGATGTCAGGGCAGCAGCAGGGAACCTACAAGTGTGTGCGGCCACCAGGCTGGCGGGGAGGACGCCATGAGATTGATATTTGAGCAGCGTGATTGTGAGGCCATTCTCTTGGTGGATGCTTCAAACGCATTCAACATATTTAACCGCAAGGATGCACTGCACAACATCAACATCAAGTGTCCAAGCGGTAATGAGTTGAAACACCTATAGGAATCCGTCACGACCCCTATATAGTAAACAAACAAGGCTCTGCAAGAGGTGATACCATCACAGCCAACTAAAATAATGCAGAGGAACCCTAAGCTGTAAATGGCAATGTACGCAACAGGCCTATCCGTGCTCCGGACATACAATAAAATCCTGTCCAAACCCAACCAAAGTGGGAGGACATAAAAATGGTGGGACCTGGTAATATCACGAGGTCTACAAATAGGGTACTACCCAAACGCCATCAAATACAAAGAAAACGCCGTGATGTCAGGGTAGAACCGACCCTCCTTCCATTGGACGGTGCGAATTTCCAACATAGGACTTCAAACACATCCAACGAAGCCTGTGTTGATGTCAGTGCTCGAGGATTCTGGACGCAGGGACAGCGAGCCTTCTTCGACATCAGGATTTTTTATCCCATGGCCGCATGTCAACCGAAACTTAGCTCTCGATGCTGCACACAGGAGGAACGAGAACGACAAGATAAGGGCATATGGGGAGAGAATTCAGAACGTTGATCAAGGCAGCTTCACTCCTCTCGTGTTCACAACTTCTGGTGGGATGGGACCAAGTGCAAGATGCTTCTACGCCAGACTCGCAGAGGTGCTATCCGAACAGAAGCAGCAGCCCAGAAGTTATGTTACAGCCTGGATGAGATGTCGACTGTCCTCCTCTCTCCTTAGGTCTGCTTTGTTTCCGTCTCTAGAGTGGAAGCTAGAGATCATCGGCCCCAAAAAGCATGTAACAGTTGCATACACTCTATGAAACTGTTACTGAATGCGCATGTGATCTGCGGCTCAACTAACTCAACAACACAGCTAGATAGCTTACCATGCATAGGATACTTTAATTTAAGGCACAAATGGGCAAGCAAAGGCTGTATACGGCTGTGGGAGGTTGGAGGCCACGCTTGAAAAAAAAGTAGCTACAACATTAGTAGTAACAACATCAGCAGTAGTAGTAGTAGAAACAACATTAGTAGTAACAACAGCAGCGGTAATAGTGGTAGTAGTAGTAGTGGTAGTAGTAACAACATCAGTAGTAGTAACAACAGCAGCGGTAGTAGTAGTAGTAGTACTAGTAGTAATCAGGGGGTAGGCTGGAGGAAGGGAGTGTGGTGGATGCGTGTTGTGTGGGCTTGACGGATCTATCATTAATTCACGAGGTTCCCGCCGTCTCTCTGGGTAGACAGCCACTCGATAGTCTTGCCTTGTGGTGGGGAGCGGGGGTGGTAAAAGGTGATCCTTGTCGACACCCAGTAAAACACACGCGCACACACATACACACACTACTTACTACTGCTACTTTGCTGTCACTCGGAATCGAGTAAGATGATCATCCAGCTATGATACAATGATACGAGTTATTAGGGATATGACCTTCATTGGTGAGATTTTGAGGTGACTAAAGAGGCCGATACGGGACCGGTAGAGTCGTTCACAGATGTTGCACATGTGGAGGGCTACATCTAGTGTGGGAGGGGCGGCGGCATCGTCTTTCTGGCATTGGCGCTCGTCTGCCTCGGTTTCCGGTTGGGCAAACTGGAAAGTATTGACACCTTCTCGTGCGGTGCTCCTCCAAACGTTACAATGAGGAGTAATCGTCTCCCAGGTGAGGGGGTCGATTTGGCACTTTTTTCAGGTTTGTCTTAAGACTATCCTTATACCTTTTCAATTGCCCCCCATCGCTACGTTTACTAATCGGTAGGGGACTGTAAAGTAGCTACTTTGGCAGTCTACTGTCGTTCATGCAGGTAACACGGCCATTCCAGTGTAGTTGTTCATGGATAATGGTAACCTCGATGCTCCTACACACACACACAACACAAAAGCCAGCCAGCCAGCGAGGACGGCCCGGATGATGAGAGAAGTGTACCCAGCAGTCGAGTGTGTCCCAGATAGAGTTAGTACTAGGGCTGAGGACCAACCATGCTACACGACATTGCCTGTGAATAGTAATAGAGAAACATATTTGTGTTGTTGCCATTGATGTTGACTATATTTCTTTTTCTTTTTGGGGGGGGGTTAATGAAAGGCCTCTGTTAAGGAGCCATGTTGATTCAGTAAATGGATTGGGGTTATATCGAGGAATACAATACCTGTACTTCAGTCCTCAGCTGAGTGTAAGAGGAAGATCGATGCACTAAACCTACCGTTGTTTTTGTTTACCTTGTCTATTACAGCAGGTCTTTGTGACACTTATGGCGGGCCTTTTGTTGATTTGTACTGTACGTTTGTTGGTGTTTTTTCGCCCAGTAAGTGTCTCGGTAATTATATTTCGCGGTGCATTACTGTTGTCTT
>NW_024713965.1:0-21040 GCF_018991925.1 Homarus americanus
CAAGTCCTTTCTCTTCTGACACGTGGGTTCAACACTAGTGCCCACCCCCCAACAACGACGTGTGGATGCCGTGACGTCACCACGTGTTGACCATTGTTCAGGTTGAAGAGGTACGAACTGTACTGCATAAATAATTTTTGCAACAGATATTTAAATTTATTTTGCGAAATACTGTGACTCTCTCTCTCACGCTAGGTACCATATACAGCTGGGTGAACTAGGAGTGCCCCGGCGAGGATGGACGTCTTTCTACAGGAGGGAAGCGTCATAACCACACGGCCTGTATACAACCCTTATAGAGCAGTATCACCATCATTTACCGGTCCCAGTATCAACAATTATCAAGGTGTGTGTGTAGTAACTATCACCGTTATCAAAGCTACATCATAATGTTATCTGTACAACTCTCTATCCTCCTCACCCGTGTGTAATGTTAACATCTATATAAGTTATTCCCACAGGTACATAAAGTTCATAAACTTACTATAATTATCATCATCATTATTATTCGTTATCCTCAAAATGGCTATAATTAATTGCCTCCTAATTCCTCTATTATCATCGTTACTTCACTGAACATTCCCAACTGTTTTGTTTATGGCTTTATTGACATCACAGAACACGAAGCCATTATCAAGCACTAGTAGTCTACCTGAGGGGCCGTCATGTTACCTTAAATCACAGCTGTTAGGTAATCACTCCACAAAATCATACAACTACTCCGTTATCAGTGACGAGCTGTGTGACCCACTGTGTGTGTGCTCCCGTCAAAACATACACTTCAGGGTCGCTCCGACTTTAACTGTAACTGGATGCCCAAAATCACCAGTCATTTACTCACTTCACGACAATCAGATTCAGATTTGCCCCACGCAGCGTAGAGGGAGGACGGCCCCCAGCTCGGGTTCTTAACCCGCCAGTTCATCTCTCAGCTTACCAAGATTACATAGATAATAACACGGCAAATTTCAGTTAGCGAGTACCACAACGCCAAGAAAAATATTAATTGACCAAGCATAGATTCAACAACACTGGACACCAGAACATAAAGAAGTAAATTAATTGGGAGGGAAAGATTCAATAGCACTAAGCACCGCAGTGTCAAGAAATAAACATACCAAGATAATATTCAGTGGTACTGGGCATCACATTAAGAAGAAAGCATATTTATTCCCAAATTAATATTCATTAGTACTGGGAACCACATTAAAAAGTAAATATATTTATCCCCAAGACACTGTTCAGTGGTACTGGGCATCACGACAAAATGTAAACACATTATGGAGGCTCGTTGTTTACGTGTAAACGATCCCTCGTCTACACCCACTAATGTGACCAAGAGCGCATATTCTAAGACATCTACTGGAGTACTGGCCAGAACACACGGGACTAATGAGAGCGTTGAGGCCACTACTGGACAACGATAACCTTGGGTGTGAGAAAACTGGTCTCCGGAGTTTAACATCCTCCACACGATACGAGGACACAAAAAAAATATACTTAAAAAAACGAAAACAAACACAAGAGGAAAGACTCATCAGCATTGTCTTACAAGTTGGAAACAAGTATGTAAAAAAAACCTGCGGCGCCAGACACAGTAGGCTACCACATCCCACTTACACTCACACTTGTGTACTTAACTCCTGCTACTTAGATCACTGTTGTTCTGATCACTGTTAATCACTCGGTAAATAACACACTAAAATATTGTCACCACACCACTACTTTTCTTTCCCTGCGATGACACACTCGATCTGAACTTCGCATCACAAATTACACTGATAGTGACTACGTAATTCCATGCTATTTCCCACGGTGTAATATAGCGTTTAAAGGTCTGGTCAATGACACTGCCACTGGCCTAGAGACCCGAAACACCACACACACACACACACACCAGCAGTGCGCGGGAGTTAGTGTTGTCGCGACGAAGGTTACCCCACAACTGAGACAACTGAGTCATGTTGAGTGGGACGCCAGCAGGCACCCAGACTACCCCAGCCAGCCACTAGCTCATTTGTCGCCTTCTTCTTCTTGCTGCTCCTCCTCTACACACACACACACACACACATCAACCTCTCCTCAGACGTTGTCCAACCCCCTTCCATTACTTTAGGCCCCAACACACTCCAGGTTGTAGACTCCATTAAGCTCCTCGATGTCACTATAGACAACAAACTAAATTGTAAAACACACGTCAGTGAAGTTGTCAAATCCTTCAGTTTCCGTCTCCACCTCCTCCGCCGACTCAAGTCCCTCGGAGCTCCTGCCCCAGAGCTCCTCAGTGTTTACTCAACATTCATACTTCCCAAGTTCACCTATGCCTCCCCTACCTGGTCTTCCTCCCCAGAAACACCTAGAAAAAGTGCAAAAGAGAGCATGCAAGATTTATTCTCTCCCCTTCCTACTCCACATATCAAGAAGCGCTCAACACACTGACCCTCTCGGCTCTCTCTGACCATCAGCACGACCTCATCAGCAAATTTGGTGAGAAGCTTCTGCACCATCCTCGACACCGGCTTCTACTACCACCCGAGATGCATCGTCCGCGAATTGCTGTTCGACACCGCAACCGCATCCAACCCACACGAGCACGTACTGATCGCCATAAGAACAGCCCAGACCCAACCATTGTAAAAATTATCAACAACTCGTAATGAACCAGTGTATGCACTCCCTTTCAATCTTACCTTTTGCACTGTCACTGTTGAAATGCCCTGTAATATGACCTTCTCCCCACCTAGTTATTATATATCATATTTGTATCACATATGTTACTTGTATATTATTTAACAATCAAGAGACCCAGTCCCCAATTATGCAACTGTATATTTTCCGCCTTCCGGCTGCCATGCTCTTTCAATAAACCGTTAATTATTATTATTATCACCCACCCACACACACCCACTCCCCGGGTGACGAGTTTATGTAGTCGGACAGTGAGGGCACAAGGGAAAATCATACGAACACACACACTGTAACCACATCCAAGAACACAACACACTTTACAGGAACTCCGAGCGCTCCAAACGTATGAACATAATAACATCTTCTTAAAACATTGTATACAAGCTCACCTCACTGTTTCTTGAGTGTATTACTAAGAGCCTCTTGCTGATGATCTTGGCGTATCTGCAAGCGTAATGTTTACTAACTGAAAATCACCACAGCGGTAATATCCAAGTATAAAAGATCTAGGATACAAGCACAAAGTGAATGAATACGGCAGGGAACACCTTTTTTTTGGGGGTTTAGGAGGGGGAAGGGATTGAAATTTAGGGGAAACAGGCGTTGGGATTTACAGGAGGGGAGGGGAGGGGTTGGGACTTAGGGACCCAAGGGTTGAGATTTACAGGAGGGGTGAGGTTGGGATTTAGGGGAGGAGACATGGGTTGGGATTTAGGGGGAACAAAGGTTGGGATTTAGGGGAGGGGTTGGGACTTACATAAGAACATAAGAATGGAGGAAACTGCAGAGGGCCTATTGGCCCATACTGGGCAGTCCCATTTGCACCCATCCCCTATCGCTCATATATCCACCCAACCTATATTTGAAGCTATCCAGCGTATTCCAGTTAATGATGATATTTGGTAACTTGTTCCACTCATCCACTACTCTATTTCCAAACCTGTGTTTACCTATTTCGCGCCTAAATCTAAATTTGTCTAATTTAAAACCATTGTTACGAGTTCGCTCCTGGTTGGATAGTTTGAGTACCTTTGTAATGTCCCCTTTGTTTAACCCGGACTTCCATTTATACACCTCTATCATGTCGCCCCTCACTCTACGTCTCTCGAGGGAGTGCAAATTAAGATGCTTTAACTTGTCTCTGTACTCAAGGTTCCTAATACCAGGGATTAGTCTTGTCATTTTCCTCTGAATTCTTTCTAGGGATTATATATCCATTCTGTAATCCAAGTGAGGTCTCACAAGTGCATCATATAGTTTTAGGATGACCTCGCTAGTCTTGTAACTAACACTCCTTTGTATGAACCCAAGTATTTTATTAGCCTTGTTTCGAACAAATACACATTATTTACTTGGTTTAAGATTCCTACTTATCATTACTCCTAAATCTTTCTCACATTCGGATTTCTCTTTAACCTCGTTGTTTCTCTGATACTGGTTTCTCTGTTTACATCTCCTAGACTAAGTACTTTACATGTGTCCACATTGAATTTCATCTGCCATTTTTCAGACCATTCGAATATGTTTTTAGATGTTCCTGTATTTTTTGCTGAGTCCTCTTCTGATTTAATTACACGCCCTATATTTTAGTGTCATCAGTAAATTTTGTTAAGTTGCTATCTACGCCGATATCTATGTCGTTTATGTATATAATAAATAATAATGGTCCAAGTACTGAGCCTTGGGGAACTCCACTAGTGACGTTACTTCAATCGGATTTCGCGCCGTTAATGCTTAATCGCTGTTTCCTGTCCTGTAACCACGCCCGAATCCATTTTAGAATAACTCCTCCAATGCCATGAGCCTCCACTTTTCTTATTAGTCTTTCGTGGGGGAATCCGTCGAAGGCTTTGCTAACGTCAAGATATACCACATCATAGTCGTGCCCATCGTCCACTGATTCGAAAACAGCTGAAAAGAATGTTAATAGATTAGTTAGACATGAACGCCCGCTTGTGAAACCATGTTGGGAATCACTGATCAACTTGTGCTTCTCCAGGTGACTTCGAAGTTTTAAATTATTGCTTCCAGTAATTTGCCTACAATTGATGTTAAACTGATTGGGCGGTAGTTAGAGGATAGTGATCTATCCCCCTTCTTGAAAATCGGTATTACATTCACTATCCTCCAGGATTCTGGTACTACACCTGTTTTTAAGGACATGTTAAACAACTTTGCTAAGGGCATACTAAGCTCTTCCTTACATTCCTTTAATACGCTGGCAAATATCTAATCGGGACCAGGTGACTTATTAGGCTTTAGTTGTCTATTTGCTTAGTCGGTGCCTCGAGTATCATGTTTAAATTTTCGGTGGTGAAAACTGTTGAAAAATATTTATTCAGATTATTGCTCATTTCTCCGTCGTTATCAGTTAGCTCGCCGGTATCTGACTGTATTGGTCCAATCTTTTCTCGTGTTTTAGTTTGATACATTTGATAGAATCCCTTGGGGTATGACTTCACCTCTGCTACCTTCAGTTCATTTTTCCTCTTTGCTTTTCTTATCTCGGTCTTAACCTTACCGGCCAATACCTGTAGAGGATAGGAGAGGTCGGGATTTAGGGAAGGGGAGGGGTTGGGATTTAGAGGGTAGGATTTAGAGGAGGAGGTTGGGATTGGGAGGGAGGTTGGGTTGGGAGGAGGAGGTTGGAGTTTAGGGGAGGGGTTCAGGATTGGGAGGAGGTTGGGATTTGGGAGGAGGGTTGGGATTTAGAGGAGGGTTGGGATTTGGGAGGGTTGGGATTTAGGGAGGTTGGGATTTGGGGAGGAGGGTTGGGATTTAGGAGGGAGTTGTGGTGATTTGGGGGAGGGTTGGGATTTAGAGGAGGGTTGGGATTTAGGAGAGGAGGAGGGTTGGGATTTAGGAGGAGGAGGAGGTTGGGATTTAGGAGGAGGGTTGTGATTTGGGGAGGAGGGTATGGATTTGGGAGGGAGGGTTGGGGTGGGGAGGAGGGTTGTGATTTTGGGAGGGTTGGGATTTGGGGAGGAGGTTGATTTGGGGAGGAGGTTGGGTTTAGGAGAGGAGGGTTGGGAGTTAGGAATGGGAGGTTGGGATTTGAGGAGGGAGGTTGGGGATTTAGGGAGGAGGGTTGGGGTTTAGGGAGGGAGGTTGGGATTTGGGAGGAGGGTTGGGAATTAGGGAGGAGGGTTGGGATTTGGGAGGAGGGTTGGTGTTGGGAGAGGAGGGTTGGGAGTTAGGAGGGTTGGGATTTAGAGGAGGGTTGGGATTTGGGGAGGGTTGGGATTTAGGGAGGAGGGGTTGGGATTTAGAGGAGGAAGGGTTGAGATTTAGAGGAGGGAGGAGGTTGGGGAGTTTGAGGGGGTTGAGATTTAGAGGAGGGGTTGGAATTCAGGGGAGGGCTTGGGATTTGGGGAGGGAGGTTGGGATTTAGGAGAGGAAGGGTTGGGTTAGAGAAGGAGGGTTCGGATTTAGGGTGGGGAGGGAGGGGTTGGGATTTGGGGGAGGAGGGTTGTGATTTGGGGAGGGGGTTGGGATTTAGGGAGGAGGGTTGGGATTTAGGGGGAGGAGGGTTGGGTTAGGAGAGGGGAGGGGTTGGGATTTAGAGGAGGGGAGGGGTTGAGATTTAGAGGAGGGGAGGGGTTGGGATTTAAGGAATGGGAGGAGTTGGGATTTATGGGAGGAGGCAGGGTTTGGGAATTAGTGGGGAAGAGGAACAGGGTTTAGGTTAATTTGAAACATTTATCAATTTGGAAAAGAAAAAACTTACTATTAAAATCAATATCAGTATTACGAGGTTGACACATATGACGGCAGACAGGTGGGGAGGTAGACAGGTGGGCGGAAGGAAGTCAATAAACCACAGGTGAAGCAAAAACAATAAATAAATAAGAATATTGGGTTTATCTGCCGTAGGAGTGGATGATGGTGAGAACGACAGATTGAGGTATGATAGTGAGATCGACTGAGAGATGAGGAGGAATAAAACTGAGACATAGTGACAGTAAGAGCGAAAGATGTCGAGTTTAAACAAGTATTATGTGGTAAGAAGTGTCTCTGCTGTCATGTCGGTTGAGTTTGAGAAAGATAGACAGCTGAGGAACACAGTGTGGTGGTAGTGTGGGTGGCGTGGGCGGTGTGGTGATAGTGTGGGTGGTGTGGTGGTAGTGTGGGTGGCGTGGGCGGTGTGGTGATAGTGTGGGTGGTGTGGTGGTAGTGTGGGCAGGGTGTGATGTTGGTGTGGGCGGTGTGTGGTGGTGGTGTGGGCGGTGTGGTGGTAGTGTGGGCTTGGTGTGGTGGTAGTGTGGGCGGTGTGGTGATGGTGTGGGTGGTGTGGTGGTAGTGTGGGCGGTGTGGTGATGGTGTGTGGGCGGTGTGGTGGTGGTGGTGTAGGCGGCGTGGTAGTGTGGGCGGTGTGGTGGTAGTGTGGGTGACGTTGTGGTAGTGTGGGCGGTGTGATGATAGTGTGGGTGGTGTGGGCGGTAGTGTGAGCGGCGTGGGCGGCGTTGTGGTAATGTAGGCGGCGTGGGCGTACAGGAAAAACACACATCGAAGCTTGGCTGCCGTGAGTCACCTTGGCAAGAGGCTGAGAATGAGAAGGCTCAGTGTCAGTCAGCCTTTATGAACCAAGGCTCAGTGTGAGCCTTTATGAACCAAAGCTCAGTGTCAGTCAGCCCTTATGAACCAAGGCTCAGTGTCAGCCCTTATGAACCAAAGCTCAGTGTCAGCCCTTATGAACTACAGCTCAGTGTCAGCCCTTATGAACCAAGGCTCAGTGTCAGCTGTGAAGGACTGGGGCTCCACATCAACGCCCGAGGGCCTTCCCTATAGCACACCTGAGGGCCAGAGCTCAGTGCCAGGTCGGGGAGGTCTTCAGTGCCAACTTCAGAGGCCAGGCGCGGGCAGGTGGGTCACTTTCCTGCTTCCTAAAATATTTTACTTCACAACGTGTCTCACTCATCCTGCCTGCCTGCCTAGTGCAATAGATGGGTCAACCAGACGCCCATAGTCACCCACGTCCCTAACCGTCCACGCCCATAATCGCCCACGTGTATGTGAGGTGTGAGGAACAACACTGGTCGTGGTGGCAGCATCGGGGATAGATTGATGGCTTTTCGTACATAAGAGTTAATCTCTGGCTCGCCTAACAGCTGACTACTGTATATACGAGTATAAATAAGGAAATAAAAACTGAGCGGAATACAGAAACAATTTGGAAAGAATTAATCGACGGTAGGGAAAAATTAATCATAGGAGTAATATATAGACCTCCCAATCTTGATAGAGTTAATGAGCGACAAATCTGGGATGAAATGCGCAGGGCTTCCATACACAACAAAGTCTGTATAGTAGGCGACTTTAACCTTGGCCAAATAGATTGACTGACCTTACGGGTAACTCAGAATCAGAGGATTTCCTCGAAACAATCCAGGACTGTTTCCTAAGTCAACATATAACCGAACCCACCCGGGGTAATAATATACTCGCTTTAGTTCTGTCGAACAGAGAAAACCTCATTAGCAATGTCGAGGGTAGGAGCAGCGAACTTGCAAACAGCGATCACAAAGAAATTAGATTTCAGTTAGATTTTCAGGGCAGACGTAAGGAAAATTCCACTAAAGTACCAGATTTCAGAAGGGCAAACTTTGACAGTTTAAAGAGGCAGCTGAGAGAGGGGGTGTCGCTCTTGGCCGTGAACCTGACAGATGACTCCGACCTGATAACGAGATCTGAGATTGCCGAGTTCCACGACAATTTAAATAATGAGTTACTTAATGCACAAAGGCAGAACATACCATACAAAAAATGCAGATCAGACAACAATGACCCTAAATGGATAAATAATTATTTAAAGAACATTATTGGCCAAAGGTAGAAGGATAAATCGTGGCGAAATTTACCTCCGGGAGTATTATAAGGTATTGGCCGGTAGGGTTAAGACCGAGATAAAAAAATCGAAGAGGAATTATGAACTGAAGATAGCAGGGGAGGCGAAAACAAACCCCAAAGGATTCTACCAAATGTATCAAACTAAAACACGAGATAAGATTGGACCAATACGTTCAGATACCGGCGAGCTAACTGATAACGACGGAGAAATGAGCAATAATCTGAATAAATATTTTTCAACAGTTTTCACCACCGAAAATTTAAACATGATACCCGAGGCACCGACTCTATTCAGAGATAGTGAAGAAAACAAATTAAGCGAGATAGTAATGACTAGTAACGATGTAAATAATCAAATATAGCAAACTGAAGCTAATAAGCCACCTGGTCCTGAGACCTTTTAAGTAGTAAAGGAATGTAAGGAAGAGCTTAGTATGCCCTTAGCAAAGTTGTTTAACATGTCGTTAAAAACAGGTGTAGTACCAGAATCCTGGAGGATAGCGAATGTAATACCGATTTTCAAGAAGGGGGATAGATCACTATCCTCTAACTACCGCCCAATCAGCCTAACATCAATAGTCGGCAAATTACTAGAATCAATCATTTCAAACTCTATTCGAAACCACCTGGAGAAGCACAAGTTGATCAATGATTCCCAACATGGCTTCACAAGCAGGCGTTCATGTCTAACTAATCTATTAACATTCTTTTCATCAGTTTTCGAATCGGTGGACGAAGGGCACAATTATGATGTTGTATATCTCGACTTTAGCAAAGCCTTCGACAGAGTCCCCCACGAAAGACTAATTAGAAAGGTAGAAGCGCATGGCATCAAAGGTAATATCCTTAAATGGATTAGGGCGTGGTTGCAGGACAGGAAACAGCGAGAGCATTAACGGCTTTTGAGTCCCACTCGAGCAACGTCACTAGTGGAGCCCCTGGTGGCCTCAGTACTTGGACCATTATTATTTATTATATACATAAACGACATAGATATTTGGCATAGACAGCAACATAAGTAAATTTGCTGGATGACACTAAAATAGGACGTGTTATTAAATCTGACGAGGACTCCGCAAAACTACAGGAAGATTTAAACAAATTTTTCGAATGGTCTGAAAAATGGCAGATGAAATTCAACGTGGACAAATGTATAGTACTCAGTATAGGAGATGTAAACAGGGAAACCAGATACCAGATGAACAACGATGCCATAGAGAAATCCGACTGCGAGAGAGATTTTGGAGTAATGATAAGTAGGAACCTTAAACCAAGTAAACAATGTGTTTTTGCTCGTAACAAGGCTAATAAAGTACTTGGGTTCATACAAAGGAGTGTTAGTTACAAGACTAGCGAGGTCATCCTAAACTGTATTCAGGCCAGAGACCACACCTGATTTCACATGCAGTCTGCCCTAACCAATCAGGTGAATAAGCGCAACCCCGTAAATCCAAATCCATCCAACAACCGTGGAACCTTGAGTATAAAGACAGGTTAAAGCATCTTAATTTGCACTCCCTCGAGAGACGTAGAGCGAGGGGTGACCTGATAGAGGTGTATAAATGGAAGTTAGGGCTAAACAAAGGGGACATTACAAAGGTACTCAAACTATCCAACCAGGAGCGAACTCGTAACAATGGTGTTAAATTAGACAAATTTAGATTTAGGCGCGAAATAGGTAAACACTGGTTTGGAAACAGAGTAGTGGATGAATGGAACAAGTTACCAAATATCATCATTAACTCGAATACGCTGAATAGCTTCAAACATAGGTTGGATGCTTATATGAGCAATAGGGGTTGGGTGTAAACGGGACTGCCCAGTAAGGGCCAATAGGCCCGCTGCAGTTTCCTCCATTCTTTTGTTCTTATGTTCTTATGTTACATGTCACTTATGGCGACAATGGGCACTAAACCCCAAGACAAACGGTCCATCAGGTCAGGTCAGGTCAGATTGTGTTGGGTTGGGTTAGGTTGGGTTGGGTCTGTATAGCCACCATCACCTGTTGACATAATGGCCCACACTGCCACTCTCTACTTTATCAACAACACCTGAGGCAGAAAGACTTGTGCTGGGTTATGCCCCTGTGCCTTCACTCAATCACTCGTTGAAGTATTGTGTTTTTCTTGGGTTTGTTCCGTGTGCATCTTAGTGCGTTATATTACCCATGCTCGTAACGGTGGGGAAGGTCATTCTTTTCGGATCTATCTATCTATCTATCTATCTACCTATCTATCTATCTATCTATCTATCTATCTATCTATCTATCTATCTGTCTGTCTGTCTGTCGGGTTTGTGGACTTATGGTATGAACAACAAACGTCTCCTGGGCTCATGTTTATTTTGGTCGTGTTGTTAATCAACTCTTTTTTTCTGTATGTGTAACAAAAGTGGCTGTTGGTGTCATGACTGTGATGGTGACCCGCCGCACTTTGTCTTGTCTTTACGGATCAGAGGGTAGGGCGTGGGTATGTCCTGCTGCTGCTCCAAGAAGTCGTGTCCTCATCACCTTACGGGAGGAACACTTGGTTAATCACAGATAATACAACACCGATGGGGAGCTTAAAGATACAGTGCCGGGGGAAGTATTTCACTTTGTAACTCCTTGACCTGAGTTGAGTTGCTTGATCGACGTAGCGTCCATTAAACTAACCTTAGTGCCACCCTCATGGACCAATCTTAGTGCCACCCTCACGGACCAATCTTAGTGCCACCCTCATGGACCAATCTTAGAGCCACTCTCATGGGTCAATCTTAGTGCCACTCTCATGGGTCAATCTTAGTGCCACCCTCATGGACCAATCTTAGTGTTACCTTCATGAACTAATCTTAGTGCTACCCTCATAGACCAATCTTAGTGCCACTCTTATGGGTCAATCTTAGTGCCACCCTCATGGACCAATCTTAGTGCCACCTTCATGGACCAATCTTAGTGCCACCTTCATGGACCAATCTAGTGCCACTCTTATGGGTCAATCTTAGTGCCACCATGGACCAATCTAGTGCCACCTTCATGGACCAATCTTAGTGTCACCTTCATGGACCAATCTAGTGCCACCCTCATGGACCAATCTAGAGCCACAATTTTATGGGCCAATCTTAGTGCCAAATTTCATGGACCAATCTAGTGCCACCTTCATGGACCAATCTTAGTGCTAACCTCATGGACCAATCTTAGAGCCACTCTTATGGGTCAATCTTTAGTACCAATTTCATGGACCAATCTTAGTGCCACCTCATGGACCAATCTTAAAGCACCTCTTCATGGACCAATCTTAGTGCTACCCTCATGACCAATCTTAGAGCCACTCTGCGTCAATCTAGAGCCAATTTTATGGGTCAATCTTAGTAAGCACCCTCATGGACCAATCTTAGTGCCACCTCATGGACCAATCTTAGTGCCACCTTCTTGACCAATCTTAGTGCCACCCCTCATGGACCAATCTTAGTGCCACTCTTATGGGTCAATCTTAGTGCCACTCTCATGGACCAATCTTAGTGCCACTTTAAGGGTCAATCTTAGTGCCACCCTCATAGACCAATCTTAGTGCCACCTTCATGGACCAATCTTAGTGCTACCCTCATGGACCAATCTTAGTGCTACCCTCATGGACCAATCTTAGTGCCACCTTCATGAACTAATCTTAGTGCCACCTTTATGGACCAATCTTAGTGCTACCCTCATCAACCAATCTTAGTGCTACCCTCATGGACCAATCTTAGTGCCACCCTCATGAACCAATCTTAGTGCTACCCTCATGGACCAATCTTAGTGCTACCCTCATGGACCAATCTTAGTGCCACCCTCATGGACCAATCTTAGTGCTACCCTCATGGACCAATCTTAGTGCTACCCTCATGGACCAATCTTAGTGCTACCCTCATGGACCAATCTTAGTGCTACCTCATGAACCAATCTTAGTGCTACAATCATGGACCATCTTAGTGCTACCTCATGGACCAATCTTAGTGCTACTCTGGTGGACCAATCTTAGTGCTACCCCATGGACCACCTCAAAGCACCATGAACCAAATCTTAGTGCTACCTCATGGACCAATCTTAGTGCTACCTCATAAACCACAACTTAGTGCTACCTCATGGACCAATCTCAGTAAGTACCTCATGGACCAATCTTAGTGCCACTTATGAACTAATCTTTTAGTAAGTACCATGGACCAATCTTAGTGCCACCATGAACCAACGAAAGCAATCATGGACCAATCTTAGTGCTACCCTCATGAACCAATCTTAGTGCTACCCTCATGGACCAATCTTAGTGCTACCCTCATGGACCAATCTTAGTGCTACCCTCATGGACCAATCTTAGTGCTACCCTCATGAACCAATCTTAGTGCTACCCTCATGGACCAATCTTAGTGCTACCCTCATGGACCAATCTTAGTGCCACCCTCATGGGTCAATCTTAGTGCCACCCCCACGGACCAATCGTAGTGCCACTCTTAATAAAGTATATAAAGTAAAAAATAAAAAGTATTTTAATGATAAATCTTAACTTATTCAGAATTGAGAAGATATTTATATTACATTTAAATAGTTAAAAAGAGCCAGTCATATGAGCTACATCATTATGAGCTGCATCATTATGAGCTACATCATTATGAGTTGTATCATTATGAGCTACATCATTATGAGCTGCATCATTATGAGCTACATCATTATGAGCTGTATCATTATGAGCTGCAGCATTATGAGCTACATCATTATGAGCTGCATCATTATTAGCTGCATCATTATGAGCTGCATCATTATGAGTGGCATCATTATGAGCTGCATCATTATGAGCTGCATCATTATGAGCTGCATCATATGAGCTGCATCATAATGAGCTGCATCATTATGAGTGGAATCATTATGAGCTGCATCATTATGAGCTGCATCATTATAAGCTGCATCATATGAGCTGCATCATATGACCTGCATCAACCTATTTTTCACATACTCACTAAAATAAACTGGCCTTAGTAATGGTACACAGTGATTTACATCGTAATATTATACTGTAGATAAACCGTAAATTATGACGAGATGTTAACACGACCTTCAAACAGAGACGCGTCCATTTGGGAGGTTGTAGGGACCCACCTTCATATTCTGTACATTTTACACCATTAAAAAATGAGATCAGTGGACAACTATTCGGAGCGTTGACCGCGGGGCTGCACACAGCTACAGTACACCGTCTCTTCTCCAAGTACACCAACAGGTCTCTGTCTTGTTAGTATTACCAGTTACATTTAAACCTAACCTAACCTAACCTAACCAACCCTATCCTATCCTATCACACCCTTACCCATCGTAACGTTATCTAGTCTTAACCCATCCTTCCCTAACGCAACGTAATGTCGAACCTAACCTAACCTAACGTTATGTTACTTGCGGTGAATTTGGGTTAGATTAGGTTGGTTTATGTTAGGTTAGTTTGGGCCAGGTTAACTTAGTTTAGGTTAAGTCACGTTACGCTACCTTTAGGTCTGTGGTTATTAGGTAAGTTTAGGTTAGAAATATAAGATTACGAAAACAAATCTGAGATCCATTAATTGAAATTGACTATTTTCTCTAAATTGCTTTTACAGAAAAATATTTGTATTTACTCAAAAACGAAGAATCTTTGTTTTATTATAGGTTATTATTCTTAAATGGTTCTTCACTTCCTTTTTAGCGCTGATGATGAAGATAATATTGTTGGAAGTATCTGGTTAGAATAAAGATACTTGTCAACGAAGGTGTTTTATGGACTCTTGTTGCTCTCTGTAAACAGTACAATAAAAGGTACTGAGTTGAACATGAGACTACGGACAAGTAATGGACACACGACACCCGTATTTATCGTTTGTATTGGTTTTAAGGTAAGACTGTGACTGGGTGAATATCCCTGTGGCAATTGTGGTGAGCCAATTCCCTCTTAACTAAATTCAGATCATCCTTAGTCGTAAAAAGTCACCCACAACAGTATGGTCGGATAGTTTCTCACAGTTAACTACTGTGTGCGAGGCTCTAAATATATTTATCCAACAGCTGGAAAAAATGGGACTTTCTGAAAATTGGAAAATGTTACAAAACGAAACTCTATTTCTTTACCATCCATTCTCTTTACGTCAGTCATAGTGGGTAGTCGTTCTGTAGGCTATACATGAGTCACCTGAGAGAGGATTGTGTCCAGCCTGCCATTTTACCTCTCTCTCTCTCTCTCTCTCTCTCTCTCTCTCTCTCTGGTGTGTGTGTGTGTGTGGTTGTTTCCTTACATGTTGCAATAAGCTCGAGTGTGTGTGTTCTCATGTAACATAACAAAACACAACAAGTATTACACCTCATCAGTCATAACACCAGACTGTACCAGACTTGTAAAACACTTATCAAGTTTATGATAAATATTGTCTTTTCCTGCCTCCTCTCCCCCCACAAACGATAATATATGGATTAGCTCTGATTTTGGATTAGCCAGAATTTCTGGCCAAACTTTGTGTGGTATTAATAGTAAATAGGTAATATGTTTGCGATGATACCTGGTCGAGAAACACCTGTATGTATACGTCATTAACGCTCCACCAATAGGGGTTCGGCTGTGGTACTGTGTGATGACGTAGCCAGGTGTTCGCTTATAACACTCTGAGAATGTGAGAATTTTTTAGGGGATATTTAGTATGGTGATGAATATAAGACAGTGTGGGGTGGAATAAGGTAGACGAAGGGTGTGTCTCGGCTGCAACTACTATAGATCACCCTTCAGTTAGGTTCACTTTCGATAATAAATAATTTTTACTCTTTTGCAAAACTTGTTTTCGAAATTAAACAAAATAAATTGAAAACACTGGAATGATTGGGATGATGAGTCACTGATCCAACATTCTAGCTGAAATTTAAGTTTTTAAATATCATTGTTTTGTCTGTTATAATTTTTTTTGTCATTTGCCAGATTTTTTTTTCGATTCACCTTCTTACTAATTTTTGCCGAAACGTTAAAATATACTGGTAAGTGGGTTTCAGGGCCACGTGTGGATAAATAAGACAGCTATATTATAACTCAATTAGGTAACCTAACCTTACCTAAATGACGTCTAAAATGAAAGAGCAAATTTTACCACATACGACTCATACCCTTTAAGCTGTAACAGTAATGAAAAAGTTATATCTATTTGACAAAAACGTTTGATAATTTTTAAAACTTAATCGAAGCTCATTCTTCTTTAGCGTAACATGTGTGTGTGTGTGTGTGTGTGTGTGTATTTTATATATGGAAATGGAGAAACTACAACTAGCAGTCAACTGTTCAGGTTAAATATCAGAACAAACTGCTCCCGTTCACCGACCTGTGTATTGAACAACTCAACTTGTTTGTGTGCATTAATCCTCCTGTGTTTGTGTTACAAGAATGAGTGGACATAAGGTTCGTGGTTTTATTTGGTTTTCACATGTTTTACTTTTTCATTTAGATGTTCATAATAGCAGGAAAAAACTTAGCAAATCTACATAAAAGAATCCAAGAAGGAATTAGGGACTTTGGTATCTTTCCTGGATGTACTGTCGGCTTCACAACCTGTGTTTTCAGTCGGTAGTACAGCTGAACTGTAGAGGGATATTTCGTACCCTTACTATTTCATACTAAACTGTTTTGTGCCTGCATCATTCTGTACCCCTGTCAGGCGGCCGTCGGTAAGCTGGTCTGTTTTCAGTTAGTCACACAGCTGCCTGAGAGTGACAAGACATCGAGGCAGCCACACGTATTCCTCACCTGCCAAACACTACCCATAAAATCACATATATATACAGCATGTCTTTAATGCTGTCAGGTAGTTCGCCCGAGACAAGAATCCCTGCTGTGTGATGGCTGCAGTAAATGAACACCACAGAAAGTGAAGTACAAATATAGCAAGAAGTACTACAGACAGGAGACGTACAGTACCTTGCTAGTACATAAATGCTCTCAAGTGTGTTGTGGTTAATGTGGTTAAAGTTTGAGGATATAAAACGTTATCCAGAATGAAATGTTCCGAGTGAAGACTAGGAAGGAGGTCACCAGGTCATGAATATTAACATCTTGTCCGTTCATGGTGTCATACTCCCTGGCCATCACACCACACTTCCTGGGTAAATATTTTGAGGTAAAACTAAAGGAGATTGATGAGCACTCTGAAACTGATGGCACCCTAGGAGATCAATACTGGGAGATCAATAATGGGAGACCAATACTGGGAGACCAATACTGGGAGACCAATACTGGGAAATCAATACATGCACCTTCCTCTTTCCTTCATGACACAGTTTACTTCACATGACACAGTTTACTCCACACGACACAGTTTACTCCACACGACACAGTTTACTCCACACGACACAGTTTACTCCACACGACACAGTTTACTCCATACGACACAGTTTACTCCATACGACACAGTTTACTCCACACGACACAGTTTACTCCACACGACACAGTTTACTTCACACGACACAGTTTACTTCACACGACACAGTTTACTCCACACGACACAGTTTACTTCACACGACACAGTTTACTTCACACGACACAGTTTACTTCACACGACACAGGTTACTTCACACGACACAGGTTACTTCACACGACACAGTTTACTTCACATGACACAGTTTACTTCACACGACACAGGTTACTTCACACGACACAGTTTACTTCACATGACACAGTTTACTTCATACGACACAGTTTACTTCACACGACACAGGTTACTTCACACGACACAGTTTACTTCACACGACACAGTTTACGCCACACGACACAGTTTACTTCACACGACACAGTTTACTCCACGCGACACAGTTTACGCCACATGACACAGTTTACTTCACACGACACAGTTTACTCCACACGACACAGTTTATTTCACACGACACAATTTACTTCACACGACACAGTTTACTCCACACGACACAGTTTACTCCACACGACACAGTTTATTCCACACGACACAGTTTACTCCACAACACACAGTTTACTTCGCACGACACAGTTTACTTCACACGACACAGTTTACTCCACACGACACAGTTTACTCCACACGACACAGTTTACTCCACACGACACAGTTTACTCCACACGACACAGTTTACTCCGCACGACACAGTTTACTCCACACGACACAGTTTACTCCACACGACACAGTTTACTCCACACGACACAGTTTACTTCACAGGGAGATAGGAAGGAACTGGTTCACAAATAGGGTGGTGGACGAGTTGAACAAGCTTAGCAACTTTGTAGTAAGTGCTGGAACGCTGGAAGTTTCAAAAAGAGGCTGGATAGATTCATGGATGATGGAGAGTGGTAGTAACTCTCGACAGGAGCTGCCACGCACAGGCCAACCGGCCTATTGCAGACTCCTTACTTTCTTATGTTCTTATGTTCTTATGACACAGTTTACTTCACACGACACATGACACCACAACATAGCTACAATTATTATACATGATGTCGCTGAATAATAAAAAGATAAATAAAAAAGTCTTGTTTCTTGATATCGAAGTTATTTATATATGCAAATATCACTGTTCCAATTATAGTCTCTGTTATATGCAAATATTCTAAATTGATATTGTGACTCAAAAACAGTTTGAAGACTCGTATGTATTTTTGTTTTTACAGGAGTGAAGAATTCGCTCAGGTGATGATTAAATGCGTATGGTAATGAGAATAGTTTGGTGTGGTGGAGCCTTTTACATTATCGCGTGAGATACAGTAGTTAAGGATTCAGAATTCTGTGACGTTCATTAACAGAGAAGAAATACAGCACACGTGTAATATTTTACTGTTAGTTGGATATATTAGCCTTGTTAGCGAGTGTAATAAAGAGACCCACAAATACATTCTTTGTTATGAAACCTGGGTACTTTATCTCCTCCTTCCAACCTGTCACTTGTCTGTACCTCTTATCCACCGGTGTTTACTGCTTACCATGATTCATCTCTCAGCAACACTGGACGCCGTACCGTACCTGAGTTTGCAGTTAAAATTTTCACCCGCTCTCATAAGTCAGCAACACCGTTTCTTTTTGGAGTAACTATTGAACACTTCCGCCATACTATCTCTTGTAAATATGGACAATATTTATTTGTGTATGAAACAGATGACAATAAAAGGGTAAAATTACAAGTCATCTGGTCAGTCGATGAAGCCTTATAAATCTACTTCACGGGAAAATGTGAAGGTGAAGTTGGTGTTGGTGGAGGGTGTGGCACACAGCTCACCTCCAGGTGTGACACAGCTCATTTCTACATACTGGTTGAAATTACCAGAACAAATTTTTCAGCAAAATGGAGATGAGTGAGATGAATATTTAAACAATTTGTTATGGAATTTATGAGAGAGTAAAATGATAACAGAGAACTTTGTTACAGACACCTGAGTATAAAGAAAGAGATTCGTGAGGACTAGATGAAACTTTAATGGCAGATATTAAGAAAAACTCGAAATATTACCCGTGGCTTTAAGAGGTTTCTTAATTATCACGTTCAGTGTTACTTTTGTTACGGGTAGAATTGATTGCAACTTTTGTTCCGGGTAGAGTTGAGTGTTAAATTTGTTCCGGGGAGAGTTAAGTGTTACTTTTGTTCCGGGTAGAATTGAGTGTTATTTTTGTTCCGGGTAGAGTTGAGTGTTACTTTTGTTCCGGGTAGAGTTGAGTGTTACTTTTGTTCCGGGTAGAGTTGAGTGTTACTTTTGTTCCGGGTAGAGTTGATTGCAACTTTTGTTCCGGGTAGAGTTGAGTGTTACATTTGCTCCGGGGAGAGTTAAGTGTTACTTTTGTTCCGGGTAGAGTTGAGTGTTACTTTTGTTCCGGGTAGAGTTGAGTGTTACATTTGTTCCGGGTAGAGTTGAGTGTTACTTTTGTTCCGGGTAGAGTTGAGTGTTACTTTTGTTCCGGGTAGAGTTAAGTGTTACTCTTGTTCCGGGTAGAGTTTAGTGTTACTTTTGTTCCGGGTAGAGTTGAGTGTTACTTTTGTTCCGGGTAGAGTTGAGTGTTACTGTCTTGGGGGTAGAGTTGAGTGTTACTTTTGTTTAGGGGAGAGTTGAGTGTTACTTTTGTTCCGGGTAGACTGCTGCTGCTACTGACAAAAAAATCTCGAACTCAAACAAATATCTATTGGATAAACATAAAACCACGAAATAGAATCCAAACAGAAACTAAACAACTTAACCCATTGAGTACGATGACCTCTTAGTAAAGTGTTATCGTCCTCAAGGGCCCAATCCATCGTACTTTGGGGATTAATTCATCGTACTCAAGGGTTAAATAATCGTACACTAAGGTTTAAGTAATCTTACTCAAAGGTTTAAGTAATCGTACTCAAGGGTTAAGTCATCGAACTCTTAGGGTTAAGTCACCACACTCAAGTGTTTAGTTCATTGTACTCATGGGTTAAATCATCCTACTCAAGGGGTTAAATCATAATACCCTAGGGGTTAAGGCATCATACTCCAGGGGTTAAGTCATCATACTCCAGGGGTTAAGTCATCATACTCCAGGGGTTAAATTAAATAAAATAATATTAAAGTCATTTGTCCCATAATGACTGTTTTAACAAGCAAAACAAATATATATAAAAAGTGGAATTAATAACCTGAGATATAAAAAAGAGTCTTTTAAGAGTTATACACATATCACCTATAGCACAGGTTAACTATCATTGTCTTGTATAGTCGTCCTTATGGAAAACGAGAAGGGTGGCGCTGAGGGAGACTCAAAGACACGCATTCAATATAAAACTAATGGTTCCTGATCTATGGCTTAAGTATTATCATCGCCCTAGTCATTGATCAAATACCCTTGAGAAACGTTCACTACTATGTCTAGGCTGTTATGGCATTTGACTTTTCGAATTTCATTTAAAATATTGGAAAAAGTCTCCCCCAAAGAACAATCATCGGAATAAACTCATATACAAATATCAAACAGTTCAAAGAAAATTGGACGTGTCTGATTTATAAGTCTGTTTTACACTAATTATGTTATTGCAGATGCACAGAAAACGCAGTTGTGAAGAATAGGGTTTATTTATTTTTTCTTTACAAAGTGACATTAAAAATGTACGGGAGGGTTGTAAAAAAAAACATGATTACAGATATAAAGCAGATTGTTTTTTGTTTTTTTCCAAATCAAATCCAACATGGCGCGTCTGTTTTAGTGGACATGAGGTTTATTGGCGGACAAATATGTAGGTATATATTAGCTGATCCAAATCGGCTTTAAGAGAACACGGAAATATTTATTCCAACAGGCACCAGCTGCTCCCAGTGTTAAATATATCACATTCATATGATCTGGTAATACCTGCCCATATTTAATCAGACAGCCGGAAGCTGCTTGTGTAAAGGATGGGATAGAGGGTGAGATATATAAGGCTGGATATATTATAGTGGGACATATAAGGGTGGGATAGAGGTTGGGATATATATTAGGCTAGGATATATTAGGCTGAGATATATTATGCTGGGATATATTAGGCTGGGATATA
>NW_024713966.1:0-6036 GCF_018991925.1 Homarus americanus
TGGTCATATTTAGCCTTAGATGGGGTTTACCACCTGCTTTGGGCTGCACTTTCAAGCAACCCGACTCTACAGAGAGGCCCTTTCCGACCGTCCCATCTGTACCCTCACGGGCGCCGCCATACGGGCCTGTCACCCTCCATGGGCAGTGGCCGCTTTCAAGCTTGACTTAGACGGTATGGGACGGCGTGCTGGACCCTCTGAAACGCAACACCCCTCGTGCCCGAAGACATCGAGGTTATGCGCTGGGCTTTTCCCGGTTCAGTCGCCCTTACGAAGGGAATCCCTGTTGGTTTCTTTTCCTCCGCTTATTAATATGCTTAAATTTGGCGGGTAGCTCTCTCCTACTACGAGGTCGATCGTGGTCTCATCATCCTTAGGGGGAACAAGTTCCCCAACCACGAAGCGGAAGACGCTCTGCCACCGACTTTCTTCACCACCGACATTACCAGGCAGGAAGGTTTGAGGGCTTGTCGCGGGGGTACCAGCGGCCATGGCGCCGGCACTCCCACCCCTGACTCCGTTCCTTCTCATTGAGTGGTAAATAGCCAATAGGAAAAGTGTTCCAGCAGAACATCTCTCGCAGAGTCATATACACACACAGTTTTAATGCATATACGCTCGTGTTCCGCCCTTACTCGGCCGCACCTTTGCCGCTTAAACTTTGACCTCTTTCCCCGTTCCCGCATGCCACAGCAGTGGCACTTGTTTATCCGGAGAAAGAGAGCGCGAGTCGCAGTATTAATTGGCGTGAGCGGCCTTTCCGGCTGCAGAACTAGTGCTCTATCCCGGCGAGCGCCGTTATGAGGCGCAACACCGTCTTTAACGCGTTTAGAGAGAACTCCCCCTGCCTCCCTCCCAGTCATGAGATAAACGTGGACTCGTGGCGAACTCTCAAAGAGAACGCCCACACCGCGTCTGACCGTGGGAGAGGGTGGAGGAGCGCGTGAGGAAGAGCACGGCGTCACCCAAGCATTCTCATCTCTCTGCCTGCACCACTACATGGTAGACTGCGGGCCCAGGCGCACTCATCAATTTAGGTTCCACTGCAATGCATGCCAAGCACTCTTTTCGAGGTGATAGACGAAATTCCGGCGGGGCTTACTTAAAAGATATCCGACCGGTTTCGTTTCCTCTTCGTGGGATGGAGTGCCTCTTAGAACATGTGCAGCATCAGCCATGAGCGGCCGACGGCCATTCGTGTCTCTGTGGACAGCAGGCAAAAGAGCGCCGCCTCCAGTTATTTAGGGGCGACAACTGTCGCTTTGTTATCAATTTGAATGTGGGTGCGCCCGATCCATGGACTTACTAGTGATAGGCTTGCTTGTTTTTGAGCCGCATACTCGCGCAAAAGCCTTGAACGATTAAACAAAGCGGAAGCTACGGTTAAGATTACCCTCGTGTCGGAGACAGTGTGAGCACCGGGCCGCAGCGACCCGATGGATGTATGTTTTAAAACCCTCGTGGTAGCGGCGACAAGCTCATATGGCTGCCGCTTGCATGCCAGTATAAATTCCGCTTGTCGATGTATCTGGTATTCTTACGATTCACATACCCGACCGCAGTTTATACGATCTTCATCGACCACGAACTGATGATCCCCGTTAAGGTTATTATATTTGCCGTTTGGTCTTTTTGCGACTAACATCACAGGTCGAGTCTCAATGAAAGAGTTTGATGAACCTGTAGCCCAAGTTTGTGGTTTAGGTTTGGCTTGTTGTTGTTTTTTGACACTTTAATTTCACTCTTTTTGGGTCAAGAGGCTTATTCGCCGGTAGTAAGGAACGGACGGGCAGCCGTCCAAAGCCCCGTCCGTCCTCCTCCTCCGGTCTTCGCGCTCTCGCCCGAGTGTGGTCCACCTACAGCGTGGTGGTACCTATTTTTGGTGCGGGGGCCGGGATTGTCCTCTTTCGCTGCTGGAGTTGCCAGAGCAGAGCCCGAGACCGCCCAAATCAGGAGAGTAGTAGTAGTAGTTTTAAGAGCGCCCCGTTCTCTTTCTCTCTATTAATGATCCTTCCGCAGGTTCACCTACGGAAACCTTGTTACGACTTTTACTTCCTCTAAATGATCAAGTTTGGACATCTTTCCGTCAGCTCGAGGCGACGACCCCAGAAAACCCTCGCGGGCAACGGGGCCGACAATCCAAGAGCGCCAGTCCGAAGGCCTCACTAAATCATTCAATCGGTAGTAGCGACGGGCGGTGTGTACAAAGGGCAGGGACGTAGTCAGCGCAAGCTGATGACTTACACTTACTGGGAATTCCTCGTTCATGGGAAACAGTGCATTGTCCCTATCAAAGAAGGCTTTGATTGGGAACACCACTCTCTCGGAGAGCTCATTGATCCTTGATGTAGCGTAGCGTGTGACCCAAGAACATCTAAAGGGCATCACAGACCTGTTATTGCTTTCAATCTAGATGTGACTAAATTGCAGCTTATCCCTCTAGAAAGAAGTTGCAGCGACTGGTTTATTTTACGGAGATCCATCTCTTCTTGATGAGCCAGAGTCTCGTCGTTATGAATTAACCAGACAAATAAACACCAACTAAGAACGGCCATGCACCACCACCCACCGAATCGAGAAAGAGCTCTCAATCTGTCAATCCTTCCGGTGTCTGGGCCTGGTGAGGTTTCCCGTGTTGAGTCAAATTAAGCCGCAGGCTCCACTCCTGGTGGTGCCCTTCCGTCAATTCCTTTAAGTTTCAGCTTTGCAACCATACTTCCCCCGGAACCCAAAGACTTTGGTTTCCCGGAAGCTGCCCGCCGGGTCATGGGAATAACGCCAGCGGATCGCTAGTTGGCATCGTTTATGGTTAGAACTAGGGCGGTATCTGATCGCCTTCGAACCTCTAACTTTCGTTCTTGATTAACATCCTTAGCAAATGCTTTTTCGCGGTAGTTAGGTCTTCAAGCGGTCCAGAGCCTACACCTCTAGCGTCACTTAATCTGAATGCCCCGCCTGTTCCGATTAGTCATTACCTCTGGTTCGAAAACCAACAAAAATAGAACCGAGGTCTATTCCATTATTCCATGCATCACCATTCGGGCCATTCAAACTAGCCTGCTCTGAGCACTCTAATTTTTTCAAAGTAAACTCTCCGGCCACTGGGACACTCGACAAGAAGCATCCGTGCGAGCGTGAGGGCGTGGGGCCGTGACAGTAAACGCAGGCGGTGCACGATCAGTCGAACTGAGATAACCTCTGACTTTTTAACCGCAACAACTTTAATATCGCTATTGGAGCTGGAATTACCACATGACTGCTGGCACCAGACTTGCCCTCCAATGGATACTCGTTAAAGGATTTAAAGTGTACTCATTCCGATTGCGAGGCCTCGGATGAGACTCACATCGTTATTTTTCGTCACTACCTCCCCGTGCGGGGAGTGGGTAATTTGCGTGCCTGCTGCCTTCCTTAGATGTGGTAGCCGTTTCTCAGGCTCCCTCTCCGGAATCGAACCCTGATTCCCCGTTACCCGTTATAGCCATTGTAGGCGCATAACCTACAATCGAAAGCTGATAAGGCAGACACTTGAAAGAAGCGGCGCCGGTGCGGAGACCGTGCGCTCAGCCCGAAGTTATTCAGATTCACCACAGGTGGGTTACGGACCGGGGCCCGACCAGTTTTGAACTAATAAAAGCGCTCTTCCCTTGCGGTCAGAGACCAATTGCATGTATTAGCTCTAGAATTACCACAGTTATCCAAGTAAGTGGGTTTACAGATCCAATGAAACATAGCTGATTTAATGAGCCATTCGCGGTTTCGCCTTAAATCGGCTTGTACTTACACATGCATGGCTTAATCTTTGAGACAAGCATATGACCACTGGCAGGATCAACCAGGTAGCTGCTGCTGTTGGCGGCGCCTATCACGGCGGCCAAAATAGTGAGATTGAGAGAGAGGCAGAAGACATTGGGCGAGGGACCGCACGTTGGCCTTAGAGAAATAGCAAACCAGATGATCAGATCTAACTGCACCTTCTCTTGCTATCCTCGGCGCCGGCAGCGCCACCGTGTGTGCCAATCTCCTCCCTTATCCGCTCCTCTTTGCCCCAGCTCCAGCGAGGCAGCCGACATTGGGCGAGGGACCGCACGTTGGCGAATCTCCTCCCTTATCCGCTCCTCTTCTCTTTGCCCCAGCGAGGCAGAAGACATTGGGCGAGGGACCGCACGTTGGCCTTAGAGAAATAGCAAACCAGATGATCAGATCAACCTGCACCTTCTCTCGCTATCCTCGGCGCCGGCAGCGCCACCGTGTGTGCCAATCTCCTCCCTTATCCTCTCCTCTTCTCTTTGCCCCAGCGAGGCAGCCGACATTGGGCGAGGGACCGCACGTTGGCCTTAGAGAAATAGCAAACCAGATGATCAGATCAAACTGCACCTTCTCTTGCTATCCTCGGCGCCGGCAGCGCCACCGTGTGTGCCAATCTCCTCCCTTATCCGCTCCTCTCCTCTTTACCCAGCTCCAGCGAGGCAGCCGACATTGGGCGAGGGACCGCACGTTGGCCAATCTCCTCCCTTATCGGCTCCTCTTCTCTTCTCTTTGCCCCAGCGAGGCATAAGACATTGGGCGAGGGACCGCACATTGGCCCATCTCCTCCTCTCTCTCTTTCTCTTACTGTTTGTGGGGACGTGGGCTCATGAGCGCCATCGTCGCCCAATATTGGTTAGGTTGTGTATTTCACGGGTGGGAACCGCCATCATCGTTGTTAGGTGATGGGGTAACCCAACGTGTGCTTTGACGAGTTTTGGCTGCTAAACTCTCTTTTTAGTATACTCGGCTCCCAGACTGCGCCCTGGTCGTGTTGAACCATGAGCGTTGTCTATGCACATTTAGGGTAGCAATGAATCTCGGTCAAGAGACGGTTAGGCGCTGCATTGAAGGCCGGCACAGACGCGAAGACGGGGTGATCGACCAACGCGAGTCCGCTAAGTTGGGCAGACGGCAAGGCGAAGGGGAGCCCCGTTCCGGACTGAAGGAAGCGCAGCCTGCTCTTTGTGACGGAAACTAAACAGGGTGGCGGCGTGTGCGCCGAGAGAAGAGAGAGAGGGCAGGTCGCTATCGCCGAAACGGAAGAGACACAGCAGAATGTAGTGATAGGCGAGCCTACTATCTGTAAGCCCGCTCCTGCCGTTCCTCTGATCCAATGAGACTAAAATCTCTCTCCTTCTGCTCCAGCCATTACAGGGCAGGGAAGCGACGGCAATTTTGGTTGTTGTTTTTGAATGCCCCGCTTTGCTTCGCAGAGGCGCCGAAGCGCTCCGCTGGGGGGCGGAAGATATTTCACACCGAATATGTGTGTGAAGGCACCCTCTCCCCTTAATATAGTGAAATAGTGCAATCCAGCATACAAGGTCAGACGATAGGACATTCACCGTACCGCACCTCGAGAGTGGATGTTGGGTAAGGTTAAAACCGGACTGTTCGCAGACAGCCGAATAACCCGGTTCCGGACTAATTGGTGGATGCAACATCATGATGATGCTGCTGCTGTCGCGGAAACCGCAGTGGCGACGTGAGAGAGTAATAATGTTCAATAGGGAGAGCGACCTGGCTAGTGTAATTGATAGATCGCGAGCCTACTCGCCATTAGCCCGCTCCACTGCCATTCCTCTGACCCAATGAGACTATTCTCTCTCTCGCTCTCCTTCTGCTCCAGCCATTGCAGGGCAGGGAGAGGAAATCGACGGCAATTTTGGTTGTTGTTTTTGAATGCGGCGTTTTGCTTCGCAGAGGCGCCGAAGCGCTCCGCTGGGGGGCGGAAGATATTTCACATCGAATATGTGTGTGAAGGCACCCTCTCCCCTTAATATAGTGAAATAGTGCAATCCAGCATACAAGAGCGGACGATAGGACAGTCACCGTACCGCACCTCGAGAGTGGAAGTTGTTTGATCGTTTGTTAGGCAAGGTTAAAACCTGACTGTTCGCGAACAGCCGAATAACCCGGTTCCGGACTTACAATAGACGCAACATCATGATGCTGCTGCTGTCGCGGAAACCGTGGTGGCGGCGTGCGCGCCGAGAGAGTAATAATGTT
>NW_024713967.1:0-9570 GCF_018991925.1 Homarus americanus
TGAAGTGACCAGTACCGGTACCCTAATGCACCATAAATAATTCATTTAACATTTATTTTTTGTGTATATATATATATATATATATATATATATATATATATATATATATATATATATATATATATATATATATATATATATATATATATATATATATATATATATATATATATATATATATATAGATACCGTATATCACGGCCTATAAGACGAAATTTGAACATTAAAAAAATCTGCCCAAAGTTAGGGGGTCGTCTAAACCACCAAGTTTAAAATTCTTACCTCTTAAATATTGTGGTTTAGTGTGTCAAGAGTGGTGATGAAAACATCGTAAGCCACTCACAAGGTCTTACCACTAATTATTTTATACTGAAACTTACGTCTGGCAAGCTGGATTCAAATTAAGATTACCGGTATATTAAAATAATAAAAATGTATTATAAACCTGTCTAACATACCGTAAAAGAGATTTATACCCCTGTAATAAACACAGCTATCATCACACACCCCTCCCCACGCCCCCCCCATTTGCCAGTGAGGAGACAAGAAAGGGAAAGTGACCAGAGATTGGGCTATTTTTAGCCGTGGAGGTGGTCAGTAATGCATACTGGTATCGGTATATTTACTCATAATAATATTTATCTCCTATAAATAATTGATTTAAATTTTATTTTTTTACAAAGAATATTCAGTAAATGAGTGCATTAATTCTTGAAACTATCGACGGTTAATTACAGACGCTCAAGTGACATCACTAGTGTTTACACTACACCAGCTGGTAATATTTGATGCCATTACTTGAAGTGAATTGGCCTTATTTTAAGTAACTAACTATAAATAAATACAAAAATTAAAAAAAAAAGATCAAAACTGAGAAATAATATACTGTATGTATGTTGTGTTGTCAAAGTAAGAGGAACAATTGTGTAAGTACGTAATATTTTTTCACTCAAATCCTAATGAAACACTACTGGAGAACATTCCTTTGTAGCAAAACAGTTTATAAATTAAAGAAAATAATTACAGTGTGTTTAATATATTACAGTATATTATAAATAAATAAATAAAACAAATAATTCGGTAAATCTATTTAAAGTAAATGGAAAATAAGCAAACATGTTATTTACCAAGACCCTTCCGTCTGGCTCAGGGTGAGATGTAGGGGAGATAAAGAAGGCTATTTATAGCCCATCAGAAGTGACCAGTACCCTAATGCACCATAAATAATTCATTGAACATTCATTTTTTGTACATAGTATATTCAGTATATATATATATATATATATATATATATATATATATATATATATATATATATATATATATATATATATATATATATATATATATATATATATATATATATATATATATATATATATATATATATATATATATTTGTGTAATAAATGTATGTAGTAAGTACATACTGGTAACCTTTTTCACTCAAATCCTAATGAAACACCACAATTAGAATACGGTGGTTGCTGTTGAACCACATGTTGTATAAATAGTCCACATGTTGTATAAATAGTCCACATGTTGTATAAATAGTCGGAACACAGCCACACCACCGAGACGAGGGAACACTCCCACCACGCTTCAGTGACGTCACTAGTGTTTACACTACACCAGCGGGTATAATTTGATGACATTACTTGAAGTGAATTGGCCTTATTTTAAAAAATCAAGGATGGTTGGTAAAGGACTACTGAGTCAGTGGGTAAGTGTCACATTTGGGGTACTGGTCTTATACAGCAAATAGAGCTCAAAAGCTACTTTTTAAATGGAAATTTGGGGGGGGCGTCTTATGCACCCCGCCGCCTTATAGGCCGTGATATACGGTATATATATATATATATATATATTTCAAGTAAATGGAAAAATTTTACTCGACACAGACATTAGTTCCAGTTACCGGTAAATAGCAGACACTTCAGTGACGTCACTAGTGTTTACACTACACCAGCGGGTAACATTTGATGACATTACTTGAAGTGAATTGGCCTTATTTTAAAAAACCAAGGATGGTTGGTAAAGGACTACTGAGTCAGTGGGTAAGTGTCACATTTGGGGTACTGGTCTTATACAGCGAATAGAGCTCAAAAGCTACTTTTTAAATGAAAATTTCGGGGGGCCGTCTTATGCACCCCGATGCCTTATAGGCCGAGATATACGGTACTCGAGCAAATTTATTCAGTTACTTTACAACTCTGCCTACCATGCCTCTCTCCTACTACAATGCTTCATTCTTCGCCTGCAGTGCTGGTAAGCGTTACTTTTGAAAAAAGAAAAAGAAAAAAGGTACAGTAGTACCCCGATTTACGCGGTCAATTGAGCCCATGGGGTACCGCAGAAAGTGAAAACCGCGTAAAGTGAACAACAGAACATATGGGATTAATTCCAATAGAGACTGGCCCGACCCCCAAACTCCACTTTTTCAGACACAATACCTACGTTGTAGTAAAAATTACATCTTAATTTTATGATGGTATGCACACACAATAAATAATTAAGAGAAATATCAATAATATTAGTTTTTTAACACTTACATTAGTAGAAAAGATGGCTGGGCACACAGGGATGGGGGTTGGTTCCGAGGCAGAGGGCAGATTATTGGCCCTCACCTGTATCACTTGTATCAATTGTATCACTATCCACCACATAGGCTTGCAGGGCCTCTTTGTCAAACCCCTCAAAGTCCATATAAGTCCATATCCTCACTATCACTGACTTAGGTCCGGCTGTGGTGGGTGGCGGGTGAAGAACTCGGTAATGTTTTGATGACTGGGCGACCTTGTGTGCATCCTGCCCGCGCCGCTTCCCGCGTATATGAGTAGATGCACCGCGGAAAGTGAAAGTTCGGTTCTGGCGAGGCACCGCGTAAATGAGAAATCGCGGAAAGTGAAACCGCGTAAAGCGGGGTAATACTGTACAGTGGTCCGTCGGTTAACGAGCGCCTCGGTTAACGATTTACCTTCCATAAGATTCTTAACTTCGGTTAACGAGCAATCCCTCGATTAACGAGTTTTTTACGAGCCGACTTCAACATGTTTTCGCTTGCATTTGGCGGTCCACCAGCTGTAGTATTAGTCCGCCAATATAGTAATCGGTTTTAGGGCTTAAATTCCTTACTATTTTAGTAAATATCAAGAAGTTTATACTATTCAATAATTTTAAAAGTTTAATATTAACTTTTTTAATCATTTTAACAATTATTGAACATAATTGAAGGTAAAGAAACTAGTTTATGGCGTGCCATCCAGCCTGTTAACACACCAGACAGGAATTAGTCTCTCTCTGTTTTCAGTGGAGGTAACATCTTGCTTGAGACTCTCTTCAACTTAACGCTTTTTTTCTGTGTTTCCAAGCAAATTATTGGTCATTTTGAAATATATTTTACATATTGACAATATATAATGCAGTGCAGAGTTGATTTAAAGAAAATAATCTTGAAATACACCAAGAGAACTAAAATTTTATGGGTGAAATGGAGCCATGGGGTGACTTCTCTTCCACCCCAATGCCTTCTCTTCTCCCTTCTCCTCCACCCCCATTCTAATTCCCATCATCATCATCATCCAGGAGCCTTCTACATACACACCTCAAAGTAAGTGTACTTTTCTACCTTTTTTGTTGAATTTAGGTAATTTTCGGTGAGCTGGAACCAATTACCCAAAAACCCGTTGAAACAATGGTTTCGGTTAACGAGTTTTTCGGTTAACGAGCAACCTGCTGGAACGGATTGTGCTCGTTAACCAAGGGACCACTGTATACATAAATGAGCCGATAATCTTTTATTGTACTGTAGTATTTTTGTAAGGGTGGGGGTGCCTTGATAAGTTGGAATTTGGGATAATTCGACAAGGCCAGAGCCCCATATGTGCCGAGTTATCAAGGTTTTACAGTAAAAGGATAAAGTTAGGTATATCTACCCGAAAATACGAGTTGAAAAACAACCATAACACCTCACGGTTTGGCTCAGTAACCTGGTGGTTACAGCCTAACCTGGCTACAATGCCTCCAGTGATGTTAACAGATGCAAATGTGATAAGAAAGTTATGTGTAGATCTTCATTTGTATCAGGCATTTGTAGATTGAAAAATAAATGTTTCAGGCATGGCATTAATAGAGTGTAATGCTCGTAAGAGTTCAGAAAAGATTACTGCGTAGCTACATATGAAGAGTTTGGTGTCTACTGTACAGATGTTAATCGTCTCAAGGTTATCATCATCAGTACAGTAGTTATAAATTGAACTTTTACATTTACAATAATTATTTTTATTTAATTAGTAATACTGTAATAATAATAATGTGTTTAAGTAAGCAATAACATATTTTTAATTCTGAAGTTGGGTGAGATAGAATTTAGAATACTGGAGACAGCAACTGGAGGATTCATTAGCTTGCGGGAGAATGTAACTTCACATATACATGTAGGATGCAGGCTGATTATTATTTTTTAGTTATTTTTCAGACAAAAAGTGCATCATATGTGCCATAAAATACAGTACATACTGTAAACCCTCTCAATAATGTATAAAATATCCCCAATAATGGACGTCTTTTGTCAGGATACAGTACAGTATATACAGTATGGGTTCTTGGAGTAGATATATAAAATTTCAAAAATTATCTAATTTCCAAAAGCAATGTGATTCCTGATACATTTGACTGTATTAAGGTAGCCTTCATTTAAAATACATATCAAGTATGAAATTAATTAAAACTTAATTGTCTGCAATACATATTTTTAACTAATACTGTATACAGTACTTGTAAATATGTGGAAAATTTTTTATTACCTCAAGGAGTAGTGACCTTGCATTGCCAACTAAGAGGGCGCCTGAAAGTCGTACATATTGTTATGCCGAGGCACAATTTCATACAATAATTTTGTAAACTAGGTGTTTTGATTATTTTCTACTTCAAGCAACAATTATTTTGGCAAATATAGTTAAATTTTCATGTATATATTGATGTATTAATTATGTTAGAATATTCTAGAATGTATTGCATCATTTTTTTTATGATTTACTTATTAATGTAAGCCTCGATCAGAGTAGAAAGTTCTAGAATCTCCCAGGTGTCCCTGGGTTATTCTAGGATGTTCGAGAAGCATCTGACAAGGTGCATATAAGTGGCCGCGGGCTGCCTAGTAGTCGGTCAGTCGATCTCTTCTGTTCATAGTGTAAAGAATAAGCCTAGCAGAACAACTGAAGACAATATTATTTGTTGTGAAGTATTATGGAAGTGATGTGGCAAATATAAAATGAGAAGACTAAGGAACTGTAGACTGGTAGTGTGCTGACTATATATTCGAGGTGTTGTGAAGAATTAGTGTTTATTAAAGAAGCCTACAGTGCACAGGTGTGTTTCTGTGACCTGATGGAAATCTACCGGCCCGTTGTTTGTCTATAAACTGATACTGATAGTCGGGGAATTACCCGAGACTGGAGGAACAGCTGGGTAAACGGTGAAAGGAGGAGGGTCATAACAATATTTTAACTGTGGCAATAAATACTGTGTAAATATTTGTGCCTAAAATCACTAAAATATCAAACTTTCTTGGGACACATTTAGTATTTTGCTGTTGTTGTTATTGTTTCACTGGTCCTTGGTCCCCATAGAATTCATCACATAAACAAAACATATCTTACAGATCATTGGTATATCGTGATCTAACTCACCTGATTAATAGCCCTCCTTCTTTTTAGAAGTTTGGGACAGTTGTTTGGTCTTATGTATTGATCCTTGAAGAGATTTTGGGATACAGCACGAGGAGGAACACACTGACCTGTTTGTAAAAGGAAACAACTCATGAGGATATTCTTTTACATATACCCCTGTACTGTACTGTATATCATTTAATGCTATTAAAAGTAATATCTCCGTTAGCCAGAATCCCTCAAACCCGGAACTCTCCAATAGCCAGAATTGAAATTTGCTTGAAAATTTTCCAGAAAATTCCCTAAATTGGGGCTTTGGGAAAAAAATTTGAGGTCGAAAATCAGGGTCATTTTCTTAAATTAAAAACTGGAGGATCTGTCTAAATTTTTATTTCTGGGTCTGGGAACAGACTTGACTTAGCAGAATATAACTTGCATTGCTGGAATCTTTGCAAGATTGCAATTAATTTGAGTACTGTATATTTAAATTTCTAAATCTATATATGGGCATGAATGAAGCTGTGTCTTACAGCAAAGACTGGTATTTTCCACTCCCATGGAGCTGTGGGTCTCATGTAACTTATCTGACTGGATGCAATGCCAGGTGGAGGTAGGGTGGATGATTAGTGGGAATCACGATCTGAAAGTGTCTTGAATAAACACGACACAAAGTATTTTTAGGGAGATTGTGTTAAGTTTAAGTATAAATGAGCAAACTTGTAGCCCTTCAACATTACATTACATAACATAACAATTTAAAATATGAAGTGAGAAAAAAAATGTAAGAGTAATTAGACAGATGGAGTGGAAAGGAGTGTTGCCAAGCACTCCTCAACAGCTGATATTTAACTCACTACCATGCAGTCATACAATAAGACCCTCAATCCTCATGCTTGCTATCTTAATTCCTGTGTGTGTGTGTGGGGGGGGTGGTTTGAGGTGTGTGGGGGGGTTGTTGGAGAATCGTGTGTGATGTGTGGGTGGTGATAGTGTGGGTGGTGATGGGCCATGGGTGGTGATGGTGTGGGTGGTTGTTGGAGGGGGTGTGAGTGGTGATGGTGTGTGTGGGTGTGTTTGTGGGGAGGGTGTGTGTGGGGTTGATGGAGGGTGTGTGTGTGGGTGGTTGTTGGAGTGTGTGTGGGTGGTTGTTGGAGTGTGTGTGGGTGGTTGTTGGAGGGTGTGTGTGGGTGGGTGTTGGAGGGTGTGTGTGTGTGTGCTGCAGGGTGTATGTGTTAGTGATGTGTGGGTGGTGTTGGAGGGTGTGTGGGTAATGTTGGAGGTATGTGTGTGTGTGTGTGTGTGTGTGCTGTAGGGTGTATATTGTGTGATGTGTGGGTGGTGTTGGAGGGTGTGTGGGTGGTGTTGGAGGGTGTGTGTGGGTAATGTTGGAGGGTGTGTGTGGGTAATGTTGGTAATTGTGATAGGGAGATGAATTTGATATCATAATGATCCGTAACAATTTCTCTAAGAGACGTTTCCAAGAAGATATCCTTAATCGAAATACTTCAATATGATATAATGATAGAATTCCATTCTTTTATAAAAAAAAATAAGAAATGTTGATATTGAAGTCCACATATATATATATATATATATATATATATATATATATATATATATATATATATATATATATATATATATATATATATATATATATATATATCGAAAATGGAGCAATTATAGCCAACTTTAGATCTGAGATTTTATAAGATTTATCTTATCCACATTTTCATTGTGGTTTGCATGAAATATATATATATATATGTATATGTATATATATATATATATATATATATATATATATATATATATATATATATGTAACCAGCCAACTGTGTATATATATATATATATATATATATATATATATATATATATATATATATATATATATATATATATATATATATATATATATATATATATATATATATATATATCTCATTAGCCCAATAAAGCACACGGACTTCTACATACATATATATATACACAGTGGTCCCTCGGTTAACAAACACAATTCGTTCCACAGAGTCGTTCGTTAACCGTAAATTTTGTTAACCGAATCCATTATTTCAATGGGATATTGGGTAATAGGTTCCAGCTTACAGAAAAGTACATACACAGTTATGCCAAAAATGCATAAAGTAAGAAACACTCCTAAAATTCCCCTAAATCGCCCTTAAATCACGATACAGGTATAGATACGTACGTATACACTCTTACTTTTAAATCACTACTGTAATGTGATACAGGTGATTAATTTTTATCTCTTGTGCAAAATATATTACGTTTATATTCAAATTATTCGCTGTCTTGCAAGGATTCCAGCAATGCAAATTATATTCTCCTAACTTTAGTCTGAGATATTATATAAGATAAAAACTGTAAGCCTAAAACCCTGGATGGGCAGATGGGGGAAAGAGGAGGGAGGAGGGGAGGAGGAGGGAGGGAGGGAGGGAGGGAGGGAGGGAGCAGGAGGTGAGGTGATATGTTTGACAGTTGGCGCCCAAGGTCTAATGTGTGTTTATTTATCAGTCCTCAAGTGACTAAGCTTCTCTCTTATAAAATGCCAGTGAAATGACCTGGGAGAAAATAATTTACATTGCTGGAATTCTTATAAGATAGTGATTAACCCTTAGGCCCTGGGTGACGTTCCAGAACGTCCGCTTACTTTCCAGCCATTTTTTTTATTATTATTATTGGAAATGTTGATTTTTTTCTCGATTTAACCCTGCGTGCGGGGTACAGTTCAGCTTTGCCCTTACGACAGTGTGTGCGTGTAAATGAGTTTCAATAAATGAATAAAGTTACATATATCGAGCCAAAAATAATAGTTGAAAACTTTATGTAGACAGTGCTTGGATGGCTAAATTTCAGAATGACCAATAATTTTAATATAAAAAATGCAAAAATATTCAAGAACACAACCTTCTTGATATTTACTCCACTGGAAACGAATGTAAACATAGAACAAATTACTGTATTGGCGGACTAGCCCATCAGCTGATGCTCACAACAAAACGTGTTTGTCGTAAGGATTTCGTTAATCAAAGTTTTGTTCGTTAACTGAATTGAAGATCCTTATGGGAGCTAATTCGTTAAATGAACTTTCGTTAATCGAACCGTTCGTTAACCGAGGGACCACTGTATGTATAATACAGTTGTACCCCACTTAACGCGGTCAATAGAACCCAGAGGGTCCCGTGTTAAGTGAAATCCGCGTAAAGTGAACAACAGAACATATGGGATTAATTCCAATAGAAACCGGCCCGACCCCCAAACTCCACTTTTTGAAGACACATAACTATGTTGTAGTAAAAATAACATCTTAATTTTATGATGGTACATGCACACAATTAATACTTAAGAGAAATAGAGAAATACAGTCGCCAAGTTAATGTCCATTCAAATAATGGACTCAACTCCCTCCCCCTCTCACACTACACTGCCGGCTCTTCCCTCTCTGAGAAATTTTTGGGGGAAAACCACTAAATTTTAATAAATAATACCTCAAACTAAAGTTATGATAATACAATTGACATTGCTGGATTCCTTGTAAGACCAGGAATATTTTGAATATAAATGTCATATATTTTGCACAAAAGATAACATAGTTACCCAGAGAAAAATTTTTATCTAAAATTTGTATGTCTAATGCAAAATATATGATGTTTATATTCAAAATGATCACCAAATTATAAGAATTCCAGCAATGTAAATTATATTCTGACCGGGTAATTTGTATGAATTTTATGAGCTAAAACAAATATCTTCAGTTAATAAAAAAAAAAATAATCTTCACGACACTATCTGTCAATCAAAGTACCCCACCTTGCCTCCCCCCCTCTTCCAACTGCGCAGTCAGTCCCAACCCTCCCCCCACCCCCACCAATCCTCC
>NW_024713968.1:0-10073 GCF_018991925.1 Homarus americanus
TCAAGTATAAAAAAGTCCCCTGGTCGAGTATAACAAAGTCCCCTAATCGAGTATAACAAAGCCCTCTGTTCGAGTATAAAAAAGTCCCCTGATCGAGTATAACAAAGCCGCCTTATCGAGTATAACAAAGTCCCCTAGTCGAGTATAACAAAGTCCCTTGTTCGAGTCTAACAAAGTCCCCTTATCGAGGGAGACAAAGTCCCCTGATCGAGTAACAAAGTACCCTGATCGAGTATAACAAAGCCCCCTGGACGAGTATAACAAAGTCCCCTAATCAAGTACAACAAAGTCCCCTGATCGAGTATAACAAAGTCCCCTGATCGAGTATAACATATCCTCTGATCGAGTATAACAAAGTCCTCTGGTCGAGTATGACAAAGTCCCCTAATAGAGTATAACAAAGTCCCCTGGTCGAGTATAACAAAGTCCCCTGATCGAGTATAACAAAGGCCCCTCATCGAGTATAGCAAAGTCCATTGGTCAATTATAGGAAAGTCCACTGATCGAGTATAACAAAGTCCCAGATCGAGCATAACAAAGTCCCCTGATCGATTATAACAAAGTCCCCTGGTCGAGTATAGCAAAGGGCCATGATCGAGTGAAACAAAGTCCCCTGGTCAAGTATAACAAAGGCCCTGATCGAGTAAGACAAAGTCCCATGATCGAATATAACAAAGTCCCCTGATCGAGTATAACAAAGCCCCCTGGACGAGTATAACAAAGACCCCTGATCGTGTATAACAAAGTCCCCTGATCGAGTATTACATATCCCCTGATCGAATATAACAAAGTTCCTGGTGGAGTATAACAAAGTCCCCTGATCGAGTATCACAAAGTCTCCTGGTCGAGTATAACAAAGTTTAGTAATCGAGTATAAAAAGGCCCCTCGTCGAGTATAACAAAGTCCTCTGATCGAGAATAACAAAGTCCCCTGATCGAGTATAACAAAGTTCCCTAATCGAGTATAACAAAGCCCCCAGGACGAGTATAACAAAGTTCCCTGATCGAATATAACAATGTCCCATGATCGAGTATAAACAAGTCCTCTGGTCCAGTATAACAAAGTCCCCTGATCGAGTATAACATATCCCCTGATCGAATATTACAAAGTCTCCTGGCCTAGTATAACAAAGTCCCCAGATCGAGCGTAACAAAGTCCCTGATCGATTATAACAAAGTCCTAAGGTCGAGTATAACAAAGGACCTGATCGAATGAGACAAAGTCCCCTGATCGAGTATAACAAAGACCCCTGGACGAGTATAACAAAGACCCTTGATCGTGTATAACAAAGTCCCCTGATCGAGTATTACATATCCCCTGATCGAATATAACAAATTCCCTGGTGGAGTATAACAAAGTCCCCTGATCGAGTATCACAAAGGCCCCTAATCGAGTATAACAAAGTCTCCTGATCGCGTATAACAAAGTCCCCTGATCGAGTATAACAAAGGCCCCTGGTCGAGTATAACAAAGTCCCCTGATCGAGTGTAACAAGAGTCCCCTGATCAAGTATAACAAAGTCCCCAGATCGAGTAAAAAAATGTCCCCTGGTCCAGTGTAACAAAGTCCCCTGATCGAGTATGAAAAAGTTCCCTGCCCCAGTATAGCAAAGTCCCCTGATCGAGTATAACAAAGCCCCCTAGACGAGTATAACAAAGTTCCCTCATCGAGTATAGCAAAGTCCCCTAATCGAGTATAACAAAGTCCCCTGGTCCAGTATAACAAAGTCCCCTGATCAAGTATAACATATCCTCTGATAGAGTATAACAACGTCTCCTGGCCCAGTTTAACAAAGTCCCCAGATCGAGCATAACAAAGTTCCCTAATCGATTATAACAAAGTCCCCTGGTCGAGTATAACAAAGGGCCCTGATCGAGTAAGACAAAGTCCCCTGATCGAGCATAACAAAGACCCTGATCCTAGTATAGCAAAGCCCCCTGGACGAGTATAACAAAGTCCCCTGAACCGAGTATAACAAGGTCCCCTGATCGAGTAAAACATATCCCCTGATCGAGTATAAAAAAGTCCCTGGTGGAGTATAACAAAGTCCCCTGGTCCAGTATAACAAAGTTTTCTAATCGAGTATAACAAAGGCCCCTGGTTGAGTATAACAAAGTCCTATGATCAAGTATAACAAAGTCCCCTAATCGAGTAAAACAAAGTCCCCTGATCGAGTATAACATATCCCCTGATCGAGTATAACAAAGTCCTCTGGTCGAGTATAACAAACACCCCAGAACGAGTATAACAAAGTCCCCTGGTCGCGTATAACAAAGCCCAGTGATCGAGTATAACAAAGGCCTTTCATCGAGTATAGCAAAGTCCATTGGTCAAATATAGGAAAGTCCACTAATCGAGTATGACAAAGTCCCCTGATCAAGTATAAAAAAGTCCCCTCGTCGAGTATAACAAAGCCCCTGATCGAGTATAACAAATTCCCCTGGTCCAGTATAGCAAAGTCCTCTGGTCGAGTATAACAAAGCTCCCTCATCGAGTATAACAAAGTCCCCTAATCGAGTATAACAGAGTCCCCTGATTGAGTATAACAAACTCCCCTGATCGAGTATAACAAAGTCCTCTGGTTGAGTACAACAAAGTCCCCTGATCGAGTATAACATATCCCCTGATCGAGTATAACAAAGTCCACTGGTCGAGAATAAAAAAGATCCCTGATCGCGTATATCAAAGTCCCCTGGTCGTGTATAACAACGGCCCCTCATTGAGTATAACAAAGTCCATTGGTCAAGTATAAAATGTCCCCTGGTCGAGCATAACAAAGTCCCCTAATCGAGTATAACAAAGTCCTCTGTTCGAGTATAAAAAAGTCCCCTGATCGAGTATAACAAAGCCGCCTTATCGAGTATAACAAAGTCCCCTGGTCGAGTATAACAAAGTCCCCAGTTCGAGTCTAACAAAGTCCCCTTATCGAGTGAGACAAAGTCCCCTGATCGAGTAACAAAGTCCCCTGATCGAGTTTAACAAAGCCCTGGACGATAACATAGTCCCCAATCAAGTATAAAGTCCCCTGATCGAGAGTAATTAAAGTCCTGATCGAGAGTATAATATATCCTCTGATCGAGTATAAATAAAAGTCTCGTCGAATATGACAAAGTCCCCTGATAGGAGTATAACAAAGTCCACTGATCGAGTATAACAAAGTCCCAGATCGAGCATAACAATGTCCCCTGATCGATTATAACAAAGTCACCTGGTCGAGTATAGCAAAGGGCCATGATCGAGTGAAACAAGGTACCCTGGTCAAGTATAACAAAGGCCATGATCGAGTAAGACAAAGTCCCCTAATCGAATATAACAAAGTCCCCTGATCGAGTATAACAAAGCCCCCTGGACGAGTATAACAAAGACCCCTGATCGAGTATAACAAAGTCCCCTGATCGAGTATTACATATCCAATGATCGAATATAACAAAGTCCCTGGAGGAGTATAACAAAGTCCCCTGATCGAGTATCACAAAGTCTCCTGGTCGAGTATAACAAAGTTTTGTAATCGAGTATAAAAAGGCCCCTCGTCGAGTATAATAAAGTCCTCTGATCGAGAATAACAAAGTCCCCTGATCGAGTATAACAAAGGCCCCTCATCGAGTATAGCAAAGTCCGTTGGTCAAATATAGTAAAGTCCACTCATCGAGTATAACAAAGTCCCCCGATCGAGTATAACAAAGGCCTCTGGTCGAGTAAGACAAATTCCCCTGATCAAGTATAAAAAAGTCCCCTGCTCGAGTATAACAAAGTCCCCTAATCGAGTATAACAAAGTCCCCTGGTCGACTATAGCAAAGTCCCCTGGTCGAGTATAATAAAGTCCCCTCATCGAGTATAACAAAGGCCCCTAATCGAGTGTAACAAAGTCTCCTGATCGCATATAACAAAGTCCCCTGATCAAGTATAACAAAGTCCCCTGGTTGAGTATAACAAAGTCCCCTGATCGAGTATAACATATCTCCTGATTGAGTATAACAAAATCCCCTGGTCGAGTATAACAAAGTCCCCTCATCGAGTATAACAAAGGCCCCTCATCGAGTATAACAAAGTCCATTGGTCAAGTTTAAAAAAGATCCCTGGTCGAGTATAACAAAGTATAACAAAGTCCCCTGATCGAGTATAACATATCTCCTGATTGAGTATAACAAAATCCCCTGGTCGAGTATAACAAAGCCTCCTGATCGAGTATAACACAGTCCCCTGATCGAGTAAAACAAACTCCCCTGATCGAGTATAACAAAGGCTTTTGATCGAGTATAACAAAGCCCCCTGAACGAGTATAACAAAGTCTCCTGATCGAGTATAACAAAATCCCATTATGGAGGACAACAAAGTCCCCTGGTCGAGTATAACAAAGTCCCCAGTTCGAGTCTATCAAAGTCCCTTATCGAGTATAAGAAATTCCCCTTATCGAGTATAACAAAGTTCCCTTATCGAGTATAACAAAGTCCCCTAATCGAGTATAACAAAGGCCCCTGGTCGAGTATAAAAAGTCCCCTGATCGAGTATAACAAAAGTCCCTTGATCGAGTATAACAAAGTCCCCTGATCGAGTATAAAAATGTCCCCTGGACCAGTGTAACAAAGTCCCTTATCGAGTATAAAAAAGTTCCCTGGCCCAGTATAACAAAGTCCCTAGATCGAGCATACCAAAGTCCCCTGATCGTTTATAACAAAGTCCCCCGGTCGAGTATAGCAAAGGGCCCTGATCGAGTAAGACAAAGTCCCCTGATCGAGTATAACAAAGTCCCCTAATCGAGTACAACAAAGTCCCCTGGTCGACTATAGCAAAGTCCCCTGGTCGAGTATAACAAAGCCTCCTCATCGAGTATAACAAACTCCCCTAATCGAGTATAACAAAGTCTCCTAATCGAGTATAACAAAGTCCCTGGTCGAGTATAACAAAGTTCCCTAAGCGAGTATAACAAAGTCCCCTGGACGACTATAGCAAAGTCCCCTGGTCGAGTATAACAAAGGCCCCTCATCGAGTATAACAAAGTCCATTTGTCAAGTATAAAAAAGTTCACTGGTCGAGTATAACAAAGTCCCCTAATCGAGTATAACAAAGTCCCCTTTTCGAGTATAGCAAAGTCCCCTGATGGAGTATAACAAAGCCTCCTGATCGAGTATAACAAAGTCCCCTAATCGAGCATAACAAAGCCCCCTGCTCGAGTATAACGAAGTCCCCTGGTCAAGTATAGCAAAGTCCCCTCATCGAGTATAACAAAGCCTCCTGATCGAGTATAACAAAGTCCCCTGATCGAGTATAACAAAGCTCCCTGCTCGAGAATAACAAAGTCCCCTGATCGAGTCCAAAAAAGGCCTCTAATCGAGTATAACAAAGTCCCCTGATCTAGTATAACAAAGGCCCCTAATCGAATATAACAAAGGCCCCTCATCGAGTATAACAAAGGCCCCTCATCGAGTATAACAAAGCCGCATTATCGAGTATAACAAAGTCCCGTTGTCGAGTATAACATATCCCCTGATCGAGTATAACAAAGTCCCTGGTGGAGTATAACAAAGTCCCCTGGTCGAGTATAACAAAGTTTTCTAATCGAGCATAACAAAGGCCCCTTGTCGAGTATAACAAAGTCCTCTGATCAAGTATAACAAAGTCCCCTGATCGAGTATAACATAGTCCCCTAATCAAGTATAACAAAGTCCCCTGATCGAGTATAGCAAAGTCCTCTGTTCGAGTATAACATATCCCCTGATCGAGTATAACAAAGTCCTCTGGTCGAATATGACAAAGTCCCCTGATCGAGTATAGCAAAGTCCCCTGGTCGAGTATAACAAAGTCCCCTGATCGAGTATAACAAAGACCCCTCGTCGAGTATAGCAAAGTCCATTGGTCAAATATAGGAAAGTCCACTGATCGAGTATGACAAAGTCTCCTGATCAAGTATAAAAAGTCCCCTGGTCGAGTAAAACAAAACCCCCTCATCAAGTATAACAAAGTCCCCTAATCGAGTATAACAAAGTCCCCTGATTGAGTATAACAAAGTCCCCTGATGGAGTATAACAAAGTTCTCTGGTTGAGTATAACAAAGTCCCCTGATCGAGTATAACATATCCCCTGATCGAGTATAACAAAGTCCCCTGATCGAGCATATCAAAGTCCCCTGGTCGAGTATAACAAAACCCCCTCATCAAATATAACAAAGGCCCCTGGTCGACTATAGCAAAGTCCCCTCGTCGAGTATAATAAAGTCCCCTCATCGAGTATAACAAAGGCCCCTAATCGAGTATAACAAAGTCTCATGATCGCATATAACAAAGTCCCCTGATCGAGTATAACAAAGTCCTCTGGTTGAGTAAAACAAAGTCCCCTGATCGAGTATAACATATCTCCTGATTAAGTATAACAAAATCCCCTGGTCGAGTATAACAAAGTCCCCTCATCGAGTATAACAAAGGCCCCTCATCGAGTATAACAAAGTCCATTGGTCAAGTATAAAAAAGATCCCTGTTCGAGTATAACAAATCCCTTGATAGAGTATAACAATGTCCCCTGGTCGAGTATAACAAAGTCCCCTAATCGAGTATAACAAAGCCTCCTGATCGAGTATAACACAGTCCCCTGATCGAGTATAACAAACTCCCCTGATCGAGTATAACAAAGGCTTTTGATCGAGTATAACAAAGCCCCCTGATCGAGTATAACAAAGTACCCTGATCGAGTATAACAAAATCCCATTATCGAGTACAATAAAGTCACCTGGTCGAGTATAACAAAGTCCCCAGTTCGAGTCTATCAAAGTCCCCTTATCGAGTATAACAAATTCCCCTTATTGAGTATAACAAAGTTCCCTTATCGAGTATAACAAAGTCCCCTAATCGAGTATAACAAAGGCCCCTGGTCGAGTATAACAAAGTCCCCTGCTCGAGTATAACGAAGTCCCCTGGTCGAGTATAGCAAAGTCCCCTCATCGAGTATAACAAAGTCCCCTGCTCGAGTATAACGAAGTCCCCTGCTCGAGTATAACAAAGTCCCCAGTTCGAGTCTATCAAAGTCCCCTTATCGAGTTTAACAAATTCCCCTTATTGAGTATAACAAAGTTCCCTTATCGAGTATAACAAAGTCCCCTAATCGAGTATAACAAAGGCCCCTGGTCGAGTATAACAAAGTCCCCTGATCGAGTGTAACAAAAGTCCCTTGATCGAGTATAACAAAGTCCCCTGATCGAGTATAAAAATGTCCCCTGGACCAGTGTAACAAAGTCCCTTATCGAGTATAAAAAAGTTCCCTGGCCCAGTATAACAAAGTCCATAGATCGAGCATACCAAAGTCCCCTGATCGTTTATAACAAAGTCCCCCGGTCGAGTATTGCAAAGGGCCCTGATCGAGTAAGACAAAGTCCCCTGATCGAGTATAACAAAGTCCCCTAATCGAGTATAACAAAGTCCCCTGGTCGACTATAGCAAAGTCCCCTGGTCGAGTATAACAAAGCCTCCTCATCGAGTATAACAAAGTCCCCTAATCGAGTATAACAAAGTCCCCTAATCGAGTATAACAAAGTCCCCTGGTCGACTATAGCAAAGTCCCCTGGTCGAGTATAACAAAGGCCCCTCATCGAGTATAACAAACTCCATTGGTCAAGTATAAAAATGTTCCCTGGTCGAGTATAACAAAGTCCCCTAATCGAGTATAACAAAGTCCCCTTTTCGAGTATAGCAAAGTCCCCTGATGGAGTATAACAAAGCCTCCTCATCGAGTATAACAAAGTCCCCTAATCGAGTATAACAAAGCCCCCTGCTCGAGTATAACGAAGTCCCCTGGTCGAGTATAGCAAAGTCCCCTCATCGAGTATAACAAAGCCTCCTGATCGAGTATAACAAAGTCCCCTGATCGAGTATAACAAAGCTCCCTGCTCGAGTATAACAAAGTCCCCTGATCGAGTCCAAAAAAGGCCTCTAATCGAGTATAACAAAGTCACCTGATCAAGTATAACAAAGGCCCCTAATCGAGTATAACAAAGGCCCCTCATCGAGTATAAGAAAGTCCCCTGATCGAGTATAACAAAGCCGCATTATCGTGTATAACAAAGTCCCGTTGTCGAGTATAACATATCCCCTGATCGAGTATAACAAAGTCCCTGGTGGAGTATAACAAAGTCCCCTGGTCGAGTATAACAAAGTTTTCTAATCGAGCATAACAAAGGCCCCTTGTCGAGTATAACAAAGTCCTCTGATCAAGTATAACAAAGTCCCCTGATCGAGTATAACATAGTCCCCTAATCAAGTATAACAAAGTCCCCTTATCGAGTATAGCAAAGTCCTCTGTTCGAGTATAACATATCCCCTGATCGAGTATAACAAAGTCCTCTGGTCGAATATGACAAAGTCCCCTGATCGAGTATAGCAAAGTCCCCTGGTCGAGTATAACAAAGTCCCCTGATCGAGTATAACAAAGACGCCTCGTCGAGTATAGCAAAGTCCATTGGTCAAATATAGGAAAGTCCACTGATCGAGTATGACAAAGTCTCCTGATCAAGTATAAAAAGTCCCCTGGTCGAGTAAAACAAAACCCCCTCATCAAGTATAACAAAGGCCCCTAATCGAGTATAACAAAGTCCCCTGATTGAGTATAACAAAGTTCTCTGGTTCAGTATAACAAAGTCCCCTGATCGAGTATAACATATCCCCTGATCGAGTATAACAAAGTCCTCTGGTCGAGTATAAAAAAGTCCCCTGATCCCGTATAACAAAGTCCCCTGGTCGTGTATAACATAATCCCCTGATCGAATATAACAAAGTCCCCTCTACCGAGTATAACAAAGTCCCTTGATCGAGTATAACATATCCCCTGATCAAGAATAACAAAGGCCCTGGTGGAGTATAACAAAGTTCCTGGTCGAGTATAACAAAGTTTTCTAATCGAGCATAACAAAGGCCCCTGGTCGAGTATATCAAAGTCCTCTGATCAAGTATAACAAAGTCCCCTAATCGAGTATAACAAAGTCCCCTAATCAAATATAACAATGTCCCCTGATCGAGTATAACAAAGTCCCCTGATCGAGCATAACATTTCCCCTGATCGAGTATAACAAAGTCCCCTGATCGAGCATATCAAAGTCCCCTGGTCGAGTATAACAAAACCCCCTCATCAAATATAACAAAGGCCCCTGGTCGACTATAGCAAAGTCCCTTGGTCGAGTATAATAAAGTCCCCTCATCGAGTATAACAAAGGCCCCTAATCGAGTATAACAAAGTCTCCTGATCGCATATAACAAAGTCCCCTGATCGAGTATAACAAAGTCCTCTGGTTGAGTATAACAAAGTCCCCTGATCGAGAATAACATATCTCCTGATTGAGTATAACAAAGTCCATTGGTCAAGTATAAAAAAGATCCCTGTTCGAGTATAACAAAGTCCCTTGATCGAGTATAACAATGTCCCCTGGTCGAGTATAACAAAGTCCCCTGATCGAGTATAACAAAGCCTCCTGATCGAGTATAACACAGTCCCCGGATCGAGTATAACAAACTCCCCTGATCGAGTATAACAAAGGCTTTTGATCGAATATAACAAAGCCCCCTGATCGAGTATAACAAAGTCCCCTGATCGAGTATATCAAAATCCCATTATCGAGTACAACAAAGTCACCTGGTCGAGTATAACAAAGTCCCCAGTTCGAGTCTATCAAAGTCCCCTTATCGAGTATAACAAATTCCCCTTATCGAATATAACAAAGTTCCCTTATCGAGTATAACAAAGTCCCCTAATCGAGTATAACAAAGGCCCCTGGTCGAGTATAACAAAGTCCCCTGATCGAGTGCAACAAAAGTCACTTGATCGAGTATAACAAAGTCCCCTGATCGAGTATAAAAATGTCCCCTGGACCAGTGTAACAAAGTCCCTTATCGAGTATAAGAAAGTTCCCTGGCCCAGTATAACAAAGTCCCTAGATCGAGCATACCAAAGTCCCCTGATCGTTTATAACAAAGTCACCCGGTCGAGTATTGCAAAGGGCTCTGATCGAGTAAGACAAAGTCCCCTGATCGAGTATAACAAAGTCCCCTAATCGAGTATAACAAAGTCCCCTGGTCGACTATAGCAAAGTCCCCT
>NW_024713969.1:0-18563 GCF_018991925.1 Homarus americanus
CTTCACAATCTTCACTACATCCCACTTCACAATCTTCACTACATCTCACTTCACAATCTTCACTACATCCCACTTCACAAACTTCACTACATCTCACTTCACAATCTTCACTACATCTCACTTCACAATCTTCAATACATCTCACTTCACAATCTTCACTACATCTCACTTCACAATCTTTCACTACATCTCACTTCACAATCTTCACCATATCTCACTTCACAATCTTTACTATATCTCACTTCACAATCTTCACTACACCTCACTTCACAATCTTCACTACATCTCACTTCACAATTTTCACTACATCTCACTTCACAATCTTCACTACATCTCACTTCACAATCTTCACTACCTCTCACTTCACAATCTTCACTACATCTCACTACACAATCTTCACTACATCTCACTTCACAATCTTCACTATATCTCACTTCACAATCTTCACTACATCTCACTTCACAATCTTCACTACATCTCACTTCACAATCTTCACTACATCTCACTTCACAATCTTCACCACATCTCACTTCACAATCTTCACTACATCTCACTTCACAATCTTCACCACATCTCTCTTCACATTCTTCACTACATCTCACTTCACAATCTTCACTACATCTCACTTCACAATCTTCACTACATCTCACTTCACAATCTTCACTACATCTCACTTCACAATCTTCACTACATCTCACTTCACAATCTTCACTACATCTCACTTCACAATCTTCACTACATCTCACTTCACAATCTTCACTACATGTCACTTTACAATCTTCACTGCATCTCACTTCACAATCTTCACTACATCTCACTTCACAATCTTCACTATATCTCACTTAACAATCTTCACCACATCTCACTTCACAATCTTCACTACATCTCACTTCACAATCTTCACTACACCTCACTTCACAATCTTCACTACATCTCACTTCACAATCTTCACTAACACCATCCGTCATCACTACATATAACAACATCCATCATCACTACTTATAATACCATCCATCATCATCACTACATATAACACTATCCATCATCACTACATATAACACGATCCATCATCACTACATATAACACCATCCACCATCACTACATATAGAACCATCCATCACGACATATAACACCATCCGACATCATTACATATAACACCAACTATCATCACTACATATAACATCATCCATCATCACTACATATAACTCCATCCATCATCACTACATATAACACCATCCATCATCACTACATATAAAACCAACCTATCATCACTACATATAACATCATCCATCATCACTACATATAACACCATCCATCATCACTACATATAGAACCACCCTATCATCACTACATATAATATCATCCATCATCACTACATATAACACCATCCAACATCACTACATATAACACCACCCATCATCACTACATATAACATCATCCATCATCAATACATATAACTCTATCCGTCATCACTACATATAACACCATCCAGCATCACTACATATAACACCAACCATCATCACTACATATAACATCATGCATCATCAATATATATATATAACACCATCCATCATCACTACATATATTACCCTCTTATCATCACTACATATAACACCATCCATCATTACTACAATATAACGCCATCCTTCATCACTACATATAACACCATCCATCATCACTACATATTATAACACCATCCATCATCTTTACAAACACCATCCATCATCTTTACAAACACCATCCCTCTTTACTATAGTGATAAACAGAGCTTTATTTTGTTGTCAATTTCTTTAAATTCCAACCTTATTAAACCGTAATTCTTTCTGTATGGTCAAATTTTGATTTGACCTCAGTGAGAGAGCTGTTAGTGTCAGTACATCACAATGGTGTTCCGACGCACTGTATCGAAGGTGACTAAGGTGGAGGTGAAGCCTTGCCAGATGAAGGAGAAGGGCCCCCGATCTAACAAACTGCAGACCACAAAACACACTAAGACCCAAAACAACAAGACCCAAAACAACAAGAAGAAGAAGGAAACTACCACTTTCTGCCGTGTGCAAAAGGACCAGTACCTGCCATGGGGAGACTACATCTTCACCGGGAAAAAGACACAAAAGAAGCGCTGAACCTACGCTTCTGATATTTAAAAATACTGTAATAAAAACATATTAATTGATTTTGTTTGTATTATTTATGCTTTTATTATTTTCATCTGTAAACGTGCTGTTTTGGGAATATATTTTGAGTTACATAATATTTAGGTACAGCAGTTTATTTCACTGTATCTACTTGTTTACCAAGTAACTGGACTTACAGTCTCCGATCGGGATTCTCAAAACAAATATTTAGCATCGAACTCCGTAAGTGAGCTCGTAATCTAGCCTGTAACTTACAGGACCTCAACACGATCAACCTGGATATAGTAGTCGCTATTTCCGGATTGCATGAAAAAAAATTAATAATATGTTTTAATAATGCTTGTTAGACTTGTTTTATCATAGAATAATGAAGAAAATGTTTTGTACATCAACATACTAAAATACAATATTAGTTTTTTTTTACGACAAGAAGAGGCTTGGCTGTTCTATTTCTCGCTTTATGGAAGAGATGCAGCTTTTGTCTTCTTACAACTTTTCAAGTAATTTGTACCAAAATAGAAGATTTTTATTGTCCACATTTAGGGTATATTTTTTTATGACTGAATAAACTTGCAGATAGACCTTATTAATGTGGTATAGCTGTAAATATCCTTCAGTAATGAAATCCAAATATGAGGTCAAGTGAACATTTTTGCTTAGACTCCGCCTTTGTTAGGACCAAGTTATAACAAGTTATTCTGCCAAGTATCCAATAAGTACCCATGACTCAGAGTTAAATAATACCTAACCTAATCTAAGTTCATCAAACTTAATAAAAAAAGTGGGGCAAAAATTAAGTGGTAAAGAAATTTTTTTCTCAGAAAAAGAATTATATTCAGAGGTTTTTTATCCGATACCTTCAGTCGTGATTATTTTGATGCAAAATTAGTAAAATGTATTTAACCCTAACACTACCTCACCTTACCTAATCTTACCTTACCTTATCTAACCTAACCTAATGTTACCTAACCTAACCAAGCCGCAACGCTCATGACACAATTGAGTTCTCTAGAAAGTTTTAATTTCATTTCTTTTTTTAAAAATACATTTGCAGAGACAACAAACTTTTGATAATTATTTCTCCAACATATCTATAAATCTGTTGATGATATATAAATTTAGGATAGGTTAGGTTTGGTGTGATTAGGATAGGTTAGGCTAGTTTAGGATAGTCTAAGTTAGCTTAGGAAAGGCTAAGTTAGGTTACGATACACTAGGTTAAGTTTTAATCTGCATGATATTTTTACTGAACTTTTAAACGATGTTATAATCCTGGCAGCAGGGTATCGATCACGAAAATAACACTTTGGTAGTTATAACATTTGATAAAGTTTATTATTACTGTAACATGAAAAAAATCACTATAGCTGTACTTATCAATCCAGTATTAAATCTGTATTATCTTTGACCATCGCTCATTGGCCAGCTTATCTCTGCACTGTTCTCTGATATAATAAAGTATTGGTGAATGGGAATATTAATCATTTGTGAGTCACTTACTATAAAGGAAACTGTAACGGATTCTATGGACAGTTGGGAATATTTTCACGGAATAAGTCCGAGTAACTCCCCTCTTGCCCAAAAGCGATCCAAGGAGTTAATTCACAGAGCGAAAATCTAGACGAGTCTTCCTTGTTTGTTTTAGGTCATAACAACGAAAAGTTTAATAATGTTTATTACAATGATTCAGGTTTTACTGTAATTCTTCTTTTTATATTTTTAGTATTTTGTAGATTTTTTTCACCCAGTTCATTTCTTGTTTAGATTCATTATTGCAATTATTTTTATTACAGAGTTGAATTAAAAGTTTATATCTAAGTATTTTACAGCTTCACAAATACTTTTATAAAATGTTGATACACACAGTGGACAGTTTTAGTTCTTTCTTGTAATACCTCAGTATTACTCTGTTAAATTCTTACCATTTACACCTGACCATTTATTTATTTATTTTACAAATTGTTTAAAGAGAGAACATCACCAGCAGGATACAGATGATGAAGTAAATAGAAGTTTGTAACCTAACCCTACCCCCCACTGCTACCCCTCCCTCTTGTCCCACATTCTTACTCGTCACTCCTACCCCTTACTCCTACCCCTTACTCCCACCCCTTAATCCCACCCCTTATTCCCACCCCTTATTCCCACCCCTTGCTCCCACCCCTTCCTTCTACCCCTTACTTCTACCCCTTACTCCTACCCCTTACTTCTACCCCTTACTTCTACCCCTTACTCCTACCACTTACTCCTACCACTTACTCATACCCCTTACTCCCACCCCTTGCTTCCACCCCTTGCTTCCACCCTCTTACTCGTACCCCTTGCTCCCAACCCTTACTCCTACCCCTTACTGCCACCCCTTACTGCCACCCCTTACTCCCACCCCTTACTCCTACCCCTTACTCCGACCCCTTAATCCCACCCCTTAATCCCACCCTTACTTCCACGCCTTACTCCCACCCCTTACTCCCACCCCTTACTCCCCACCCCTTACTCCCTACCCTTACTACTTTTATACTCCCACCATACTCCCACGCCTTACTCCTCCTTATCCCACCCCTTACTCCACCTTACTCCACCCCTTACTCCTACCCTTACTCCCACCCCTTACTCCACCCCTAACTCCTGCCTGCTCCATACTCCATGCCTTGCTCCCTTGCCTCCTACGCCTCCCACTGCCTCCCACCCTTACTCCTACCCCTTCTCCTACTGCCCTCCCACCCCTTACTCCACACCCTTCTCCCACCCCTTACTCCCACCCCTTGCTCCCTTACTCCACCCACTTACTCCCTGCCTCCCACCCCTTACTCCACCCTTACTCCACCTTCTCCCACCCTTACTCCCGCCTTACTCCCTCCTTACTCCACCCCTTACTCCCACCCTTACTCCACCCTTACTCCTACCCTTACTCCTACCCTTTACTCCCACCCTTACTCCCACCCTTACTCCCACCCTTACTCCACCCCTTACTCCCACCCTTACTCCCACCCTTTACTCCCGCCTCCATGCCTCCCACCTTACTCCCACCCCTTACTCCCACCCGCCCTCCCCTTACTCCCGCCCTCTCCCACTCCCACTTACTCCCACCCTTACTCCCATCACCTCTTACTCCCACCACATTTACTCCCACCCCTTACTCCCACCCCTTACTCCTACCCCTTACTCCCACCCCTTACTCCCACCCTTACTCCCACGCCTTACTCCCACCCCTTACTCCCACCCCTTACTCCCACCCCTTACTCCCACGCCTTACTCCCACCCTTCACTCCTACCCTTCGCTTCTACCCCCACTGTTACCCCACACTACGCTGGTAATTGAAGACATCATACATTTGTTCACTTAGACACCACTTATTATTCAGGACCTAATGGCTATAATATCAGAGTCATTATTCTTAACTCAACTTTATATATATATCAATTGTCAAAAACCTTCACCACAAGAAAGAAAAGAACAGTCGGGTATGGCAGAAAATGTAATAAACGAACATGGAGTAAGACATCAAGCTCCATATTGTAAACAAGATCATCGTCATTGTAAATCTGTAATTCATTCTCTTCATTACGCTAAAAGGTAATGAAGTATATAAAGAAAATAGTTTATAAATTACTAAAATAAAAATATGTATAAAAAAGTAAAATAACATCTATTGATGGAATAGAAAAGAATTATATCGTAAGTGGGTAAAAGATTTCTTGGGTAGGTTTTAGAATACAATAACTGTTTTCTGCATTACACCGATGGTTCCAAGTCAGAAATTATCCTTAAGTTTTGTGAATCAGTATTTACAGTTTTTCTTAAAGGGTGACTTAAGTTACGGTCACACGATCCCTTTGATGAGCAATTAATTTGGAGCAAGAAATTACGAGTAATTTCTTCCAAATGTGGTCACACGAGTGGCTCTTGGTTCAGTTACTACAGCAAGAAAAAAAGTTAACGCCGCTGTGCGAGTAGAAGGGAGACGGAACATCACAACAACAATGCAGACGACGCAGCAGCTATCCTTGGTATTATTGTTATTATTAAAAAGAAATGAGAGAAAGCGAAGAAAAACTATTGGGGACTCGTAAGTGGCTGGCGAGGAGGAGGAACGAGTGTTTAATATAGACTGGTTCAACTATCGTAGTTACAGTAGGGAGGGTTGTTAGTGTGTGGAGAATGACCGGCTGTATGGGCTTGTGTTTTGTAAACAAACACGCCAAAACACCACCCAAATAATAAACTCAGTGTGTCGTAAAAAACTGTTTGTGCATTTTATACATAATGTTATTGATCTATGTTATATATAGCCAAGGTAAATACTCGATAAATAAGCTTCGTGTCATTAAATATGGTATTAACCGGGTTTTGAACCGATAATCTTGCTCGAAATAGTCAAGAAATTGACTATCACGATTGTCAATAAAAATGCTTCAAAAACTTGCTCGAATTTCTCGAAAATTGCTCGAAATAACTTTCCGGCAAGAAATTGCTAAAAAAAAATGCGCCCATGTGACCAGTGCTTTAAGAATTGTATGATATCCTCATGGCAATGGAAACACACACACACACACACACTCACCCCATACACAGTCACACACTCACCATGCACAATCACACACACCCATACACACACCGTACATGCACAAACCATACACACACATACACACACACACACACACACACACACCATACATACACACACCATACACATACACACACCATACACACATACACACACACACACACACACACCATGCACACACCATACAAACAAACAAACACACACCATATACACACACACACACACACACAATGCACACACACACACCATGCACACTCACACACACACACACCATGCACACTCACACCATGCACACACACACACTAATTGTTTTAATTTAGTTCTTGGAACTCTTAAGTGGCAGCGCTTGATGTAAACACTTCTTGGCATTTTCTGTTTATCTAGTAGCAGGTATACACACAGATGTAATATGAGAAAATAAATTATGAATTCTGTCCAGGGAAGTGTTGTGAATATGACCTTGAGATAACACTTGTGTTAAGTGTGAATTTCCCTGTCTAGTGATATGTCCAACTACTACTCTGGGCCGCGAGACAGTGGTAGTGATTACAGATTGCCCACGAGGGGGCTAGTTTATTGGGCACCCCCTTACATCCTGTGCAAGGTGAAGCGCAGAAGCGTTTACAGTGCCCAACTGGGAAGCATGCGGAGTTCATGCTTGCCTTTATGACTCATGCATTAAGGGCGTAAAAGGCCTGAAGGGTCATGGGTTTTGTCAGCAAGTTACATAAAGTGACAATGATGAGTGTGTGGGGGGAAAATTCCCGGTACAATTTATCTGTTTATGGCAAAGTGTGGCAGGTCCCTATTAATGTGAGCGGTGTTTACTGAATCAGCTGACCCTGGCTCGACCTTTTGAGAGACGCAAGCCAAGTGATCTAAGAGTCGTGAATAACATGGTGAATTACTTGGTGTTATTCATTTGGGTGAATATTTGTATAAATCAAAGGTGCTGTCACACACACACACACACACACACACACACACACACCACACGTGGCACACCACCAACACACAGTTTCTGAGAAGGAGTTTGAGATTGTATTTAACGAAGTCTTAACTGGGAAAATGTTGTATGGCTTTTGTTATGGGGTAAGTTCTGGCGTGAACATTAAGACTATTTTCATAATTTTTTGTAACTAATATTTTTATCTGCCTGGTACAATTATTTATTAATTTGTATTGTAAGTTATGTCTTGATAGTCGATGTAATGTAACAATTTATTTTTTGTGTTAATGTTCATATAGATTGGTTCAGTGTTGCGGCTCTGACTCGTCAACGATGTTAATAAGCTCTTGAGTACATACTGCTGGTGAAACTATGTTATATTAACAACACGACAGACAAGTACTATAATACCTTAACATTTAACAATAATTCAGCCTTAATTTAATTTTTTCACCAACTTAAGACACATAACCCAGAAGGAAGTAAGACGGGCAACATAACGCGGGATATCGTGGCTTCACTAAGTGCAAATTATGGAACTTGAGGTAACACATTATGGGAAAATGCGAGCCCTGCTAAGTGGTTCTCCTCAACATGGACGCAAACATCAGATGGACAAAGAAACAGAAGAACCCCGGATATACATTCATTTATTCTACAAAAAAGTTACGTAAACGAGCGTTAAATACGTTTAAGTAATCACAGTTTACGAAGCTGAAGTCGAGATATTAGAAGATGAAGAAGACTTTAGCATATCAGTATACCCCACGACCGGCGCCAGGATGTTAAGTGTGCCATCAGGGTATATTAGCGCTGAGAGACGGGTGCTATCGTGGTATATTAGCATACCTTCACCCTGAATGGTATATCAAAAAGTACAGGATTTACTTCACAGATATTTAGTTATATCTATCGGTATATTATATAAATTATATCAATATATCTGTGTATACCAAATATGGCATCAGAGTATATCACCGTTTGCCATCATATTCTCTAAATAACCTCAAAGTATACCCCCGAATGTTTAATATCATACACTATAAATGACACTGTAGTATGTTAGTATATAATCAGGGTATAACATAAATAATATCAGCATTGTTTAGAATATCATATATATTAAGCGTGAGGAATGGATGTATATGATTCAATATATCACAGTTACATAAAGCGGTATGTCAGCTCATCAGCATATCACTAGAATGACATCAGAGTATAGGACACTATACTCCAATAAATACTGTCAGGTATCTAAGTATATCAGGGTAATCACTGAGAAGTGTCAGAACATATCAGCATATTCCTTGACTGGTAACAAAGCATATCAACATACTCAAAGTATAATCAATGTCTCCGGAATAAACAAGCCAGTGACAGCAGCATATATTTCTGAAAATCAGCTGTGAAATATGTTCAGAACAGCCCAAAGTATACTATAATACTAAGCAACATTTGAAATATACCAGTATACTTCTTAACAGTCAGGGAAAAAATCATTATACAGATTAGTGTCCTCGAAGCAGATCAACTTGTCTCCTGCTTTCTGGGGACCCATTAGTGGCATATCAGTATATCCAAAGAGACACATCGGAGTATATTACCATATATCCCAAGTGCCATGAAGGGATATCAACATACCTGAGTATATTAACTAGCTCTCATAGTCTTCCACTCTCTCTTAGATCCATCAGAATATGTCAGCATATCACCCTATCTTCTGAAGGTCCAGTTTACCTTGTTCCGAAAGTATGTCGAAGCATACTAACAGATCCCCTGAATGCCTTGAGAACATATCAGTATACTTCTAGGTTAATTCATATCATATCAGTATATCCCCTGAATCTAAGGTATAGCTAACCTCATTTCAAATTATTATTAGAGTATGTTAACATATTCCCTTAGAAGCATACCAGCATATCTCTTATGTCATTACAGTCAACCAGTATACGCTCAGAGATAGATGCAAGCATATCAGGGTATATTAGCATACCCTGTAAGAGAGATATGAGCCTAGCTACATAACCAAGTATATCAGCATACCCCATATGCTCTTATAGTACATCAGCACACCCTCTGAGAGACAGAACCATACCAACATATCAGAACATATTAGTATATCCTTTAGAGTGATATGAACATAATGGCATATCAGATGACAAGAGTATATCAGCATAGTCTTTGAGGAGCATATCAGACCAACCTAGCATAAGCTCTTTAAGATAGATGGGAGCATATCTTAAATAGACTGGAACATACCAGAGCATATTAGCATATTAGCATATTAGCATATTAGCATATTAGCAAGGTGAGGAGGAGGAGGAGGAGGCAGGTGTCCACCGACCAGGTATGCCGATAGTCTGGTGATAATGTGGGTAAAACTGGTGTGTGTGTGTGTGTGTGTGTGTGTGTGTGTGTTCGTTCTCATGTTTATTTCTTGTAAGGTATGTGTCACCTAGCCGGCCATTTTGTTTACATTTTTCGGTCGCTCTAAAATACCATTAAAACAATATTGAGTATAAACGTTTGGCTCAACTGATGATCTCAAACATGTCCCAACTTTTTTTTGCCTCAACTCCACATTCTGTAACTCATTTAGGTAGATGTCCCTCACTACACATACACTGGACTATGTGTAATGTTGCAGCTAATGTGTTATCAAGATATTGCACATTATAAGTTCATGTGTGGTCATTATTATATCAAACGGAGGAATTTTAAAGAGCTATTACACCACCTGTATCATTAGTTGTCGCCAGGTGAAGGAATGTTTAGGTAGATTATATTTTATTTACTGTAATTAAAGTTTCAATACCTAAGACGTTCCACTATAAGAGTCTTTCAACCTCAGGTAAGGTCTAAAGACTTTCTACTCTAGGTCTTACACCCTGGAGTAGCTGTATCGTCCACATAGGTAATTACTCCACAAGGAACTACAAGTTACACCTTGATGTAATACTTCATTTATTGCCAAACTTTATAGGGAAATATTTTTTCACAAAGAATTTCAAGTTACAATTTCACATAACAAGTCACATTACAAACGTTCCTTCGGCTTACAGTTAAACTTTGCAATGTCAAGATATTTTTTTCACTGCAGAGGAAAGTATGCGTCATCATCACCACACACACACACACAAAGACAAAACTCCTGTATCCAGATTCTCAAAAGTTTATAAATTAAATTCTTCCCTAAAATTAAACAGACAATACATCTATTTATCATAGAGTATGTGAACAATATCGACGCCATATTGGTTACCATCTTTGAGTTATATAATTAGTTAGCTTCATAGTGTTAATTATTTAGTTAAAAAGGAAAAATAATCTACTAGTGTGTGTTGTGACCAAAATATATCAACATTGTATTTACTTTCTCCTCCAGGGGGCACTAAGTCTAGAAAAATGACACAATTGACATCTACATAAAGTGACTGATCAAGGGTAGATATTGGCTACCTTTTGTGTTACTTTGAGGTCGTAAGAACACACAGAGCTGCTCTTAAGGATGTTTACCACAATACACCTCAACCAGTTTCTCATTCACTAAGGTCAAACAATAAATCTGGTTCACAAGATACACCGTAAATTTTATTAGAATACAATAATCAATTACTGTATTATTGTATTGAGGCGAATAGTCTTATGGTGTTAAGATGTGTTCTTAAGCCACGAAGGTAAACAAAAGGTATTCAATATCTGCCTTGGTTGACGATGATCTGTAGACGTTAGCAAGTCCTCCTCCTCCTGCTCTCGAGTAAGGTAAGGAAGGCCTCACCTGACCAAAATTGTTAATTAAGATAGATTACCTGAAGATTAACCCTCCCAGCTTATTTCAACTAATGATTAACCTAACGCTACTTGGGAAGTTAAGTTAGGTTAGGTTAGGTTAGGGTAGGGTAGGGTAGGGTAGGGTAGGGTAGGGTAGGGTAGGTCAGGTCAGGTCAGGTCAGGCAGTGCCAGTGTAGTTAATCTTGAGGTTAAATAAACTAGAGGCTAATCTTCACATGAGCCAGTAAGACACTTTGACGGAGGCGGTTACGTACAACAGGAAAGCTCTGATAACATATAATGTACAGTATATACCGTTTAAGTTGCGTCAGCAGCTCTATACACCACTTATTGACTTACTCATTCACTGCCGTAGAAATATTTACTTCTCTAACAGTTTTCTATATGGTTCCCAGTCATTATAATACGACCTTGTAAAATCAAATGATCTAAATTAAACTAAACTTATCCAAATTAAACTTATTAGCTAACAAATCCTTCTAAAACACGATATATGCAAATCAAAAGTTCTAAATTCAACTTAACTTATCGTAATATAACTATTATAACTAAACCATTTTAATTAAACCTAACCTAAACACCTCAAGTGCCACAAACAGAAGGAAAAAACACCTTTAATATTATCGTGTAGGAGGCCCCTGTAACCCACTAACTCCAGGTAATGCATCTATATCAATCTACCTGCGTTAGAAGCTCTATACGTGGCTATGATCGTTACCCACTGCTGGAGAACATTTGTACTTCTATAATTACCCCTGGAGAAACAATGCACCAATTTACGATTTATTTATTTTATTTTTCATTTATTTTTTATTCTTGGTCCATACTGTAAACATCGCCCGCTTGTGAGTCCCGTCAGCCATTTTGTTCTAACTTTCGGGGATTCTAAAATAAGCTATAAATAAATAAATAAATAAATAAATAAAACAAGCATCTTTTGTTTTTCTAACCCATGAGCTGTGAGTCTTCATTATATACTTCAACATTACTGTAAACTAAGGCTAGAGAGGGTGTGTACAGTACTAGTGGAGTCAAGACGAGAAGGTATTTCAAATCCATAAAGGGTTTTACAAGTGGAGAGTCTTACAAGTGGAGGGTCTTACAGGTGGAGAGTCTTACAAGTGGAGGGTCTTACAGGTGGAGGATTTTAATAAGGATAAATACAGCAAGTCTTACAGTTGAATCAGCCAAGTCGAGGAAAACTCTTAAGAGTCACGTAACTTCTACCTGGTGTTACCTGTAATCAAGCTAAGGTATATGTAAGAAGAATATTATCTCGTTACTATCCATTCCTCTTCCACTATCCTGCGAGGTGGTGTATTAATAGGCACAGATACTCATGATAAAGAAGGAATAAAGAGAAAGACGCAAGATACCTATAAAATGCGACAGAATATACCCACACATGCGTAATCCTAACCCATCCCAACCCAACCCAACCCTATCCTACCCCCAGCTTCACCACAGTACACAAAGTCATTCTTGGTATCAGAATGACGCCTAAACACCCTGTATCGCCTAAGACACATTTGAATCGGATGGTTCGTTGACGGTTTTATTTCTTCGGTATAAACCAGAGAAGCAATTAGTTCGTGGGAACAGTGAGTCAAAATACTTCACATCAGCTTCGTTTACGACCTCCAGCTGATATTTACTTCTGTTGTCTATATCAATCACATTTTATAATGAAAACAAAAATATGGTTAGTTACTTAAAAATGAAAAAAAACATCATACTTAGATACTTAAGAGTGAGGAAAAAAGATACTTAAGATACTTAAAAATAAAAACACTCTTTGATACTTAAATTAGGACAAAATAAACGGACATAAAGATTTAACTATGAGCGGTGGATATTACGACATGTACCGGCTATCAATACAGAGGCGCTATTTAGCCGTGAAGTTCTCTCAGAAACTCAACAAGACAATATGTGGTCACGTAAAAATTTCAGGTTAATTTTTAACACCATCCGTCATTTTAAACCTTGGCACCTGTAGATTAAGAAAATATATGGTGATATTTTTTCTGATGGGATAAAGGTCGTATTTGTCCAGAGAAGTAAGAGAGGAAAAAAATCACTTGAGAGGCATGACGCACAGAGTGTCTAAGGTGATAAAAGATCATATACTACCATTTGGGTTTTCAAATTAAGTTCATTACATAAAATATCAAACTCATAAAGATTACAAAAGAACAGAACATCATGAGCTCTCTACAGCTATTGTCAGCCGTCAATATGCTGATGTACAGAAGCTACACAATGTTATTGGTGACTGTAATCCCAGGAAAATGATGCTCTTTTAAACTTGGTAACTGGAGCTGTAATGCCAGAAAATGCCAAATATGACAATCTATGTGCATATGAAGTTGGAAGACAAAATTATGAAAATTTTGTCAAGAAACGTATTGTTGGTCCATTGAGCATCTGGGAAAAGATGTCCAAGGTTAATCTTCTGTCGTGGAAAGCAGCAAATAAGACTTCAACCATCAAATTGCTATCACAAGTTATAGAACTTAAGCAGGACATACAGTATATGCATCACAGAAGGGCAGCACTGTACATATCAAGTCACCAGACACTGATGTGTTTGGCATATTAAAGCAGCCTCAACTTGGAGAAAATACAAGTATGAAAACAGGAACTGGTGAGCGACGACACATTGGGCAGAGAGCCTTACAGGTTTCCATGCCTTCACAGGATCTGACTGCATTGGAAAATTTGTTGGCAAAGGAAAGAAAGCATGTTGGAGCACTTTGATGAAATCTAACACAAAAGTCCTAGATGCATTCAAGATGCTGAGTAGACCAAATGCCCTCCAGCAGACATGTTTATTGGTCTAAAGGAATTTGTATTTAAGCTCTACTGTCCACGAATGACTTTCACTAAACTGTCATAACTTAGATGGCATCTCTTCAAGAAAACGCAGGCAGAAGCTGGAGAACTACCAGCGACTGCAGCAACTCTAAAGTATCATATATTGAGAGGAAGGTATCAAGCTCTTCTGTGGTCTTGTGATGCAGACAGTGAAATGCTTTCACAATTAGAGCATGGCTGGAAGATTGACAATGACTGTTTCATACTAGTAATATCAGACCAACCACCAGCTCCAGAAGCAATCACAGAACTTGTTAAATGTGGATGTGGCGTCAGGAAATGTGGATCATTGTCATGTTCATACAGAAAGAATCAGAAAGAATAGCATGACATGCACCGAGATGTGTAACTGTCAAGCAGATGATGAGAAATGCCTAAACAAGGTGAAGGAATCTGTTGTACACAGAAGACTCTGATGACGAGGACTGAAGCAATGTCGTAAATAATAACTTGTGACTTGTTTACACATGATGTATAACACTACAAACTTTTAATAAATATAAAACGGTGGTTCTAAGCTTTTCAGATAATGGTAATATGTATATGTTTAATTTCCAGTATTTGTCTTTAGCAAATAATTTTACTTACTGCAATCTCTTCTTTGCCAGAGACAGGATGGCATATATGAGCAGCCATGTTTGTAACACACTTATGATATTATAACAGCATTCATGATATATTATGTTAAATTGTAATCATATAATACTACATGTTCATAGGTTATTAGTCATGTTTTAAGTTAATTAGGACTTAATGGTAATACATCTGTGGTTCATTACGCCGCTCTTTAATAAAACTTCTTTAAAGGCATAAAACTTATAATAAACCGTTCAGAAAAAATGACACCACAGTTCCTTAACATAGTTTATAAGGATTATTATAATGTATGGTGTCAAAAATTAACATGAAATTTTTACGGGATTACTTAAGCTCCTACACTAAAACCTGCCGACCTAACCTAACCTTTTTTACCCACCTCTACCTACTTACCTAACCTGACATAATCTAACCTAACCTGACGTAATCTGACCTAACCTGACATAATCTAACCTAACCTGACATAATCTAACCTAACCTGACATAATCTAACCTAACCTGACATAATCTAACCTAACCTGACATAATCTAACCTAACCTGACATAATCTAACCTAACCTGACGTAATCTGACCTAACCTGACATAATCTAACCTAACCTGACGTAATCTGACCTAACCTGACATAATCTAACCTAACCTGACGTAATCTAACCTAACCTGACATAATCTAACCTAACCTGACATAATCTAACCTAACCTGACATAATCTAACCTAACCTGACGTAATCTGACCTAACCTGACATAATCTAACCTAACCTGACATAATCTAACCTAACCTCCCCGTCTGACATAAGCTAACCTAATCAAACCTAACTTTCCCACCTACCTAACATAACCTATCTACTTATTACCTACCTAACCTAACTTAACCCAACCTGACATAATCTAACCTAACCTATTGAAACTTAACTTAACCACCTACCTCATCTAACACCACTTTGTAATCTCTCTGTGCTACAGCTGACAGGATGAGTATGGGGGGCACAATAAACTAGCCTCTAAGTGGCAAAATTAACAAAACTAACCTAACCTAACCCAACCTGACTTAACCTAACCTGATCTGATCTATCCAACTTAAAAAACTTAGAATATATAATAAAGCCGTTAGGTTAATTTAGGCTAAATATGGTTGATTCATATTTTGTTTTGACAGAAATTCCCGGCAAAATAACGTATCTATATTGAGAACCACCGCCATGTTGGTTCCACGTTAACAAGACACGGATACACTACAGAATAACCCGCGTTCGTTTAACCTCAATTACTACAGTTTACTTTATAATCTTATTTCACAATCTTCACTACATCTCGCTTCACAATCTTCACTGCATCTCACTTCACAATCTTCAGCCAGGTGAGGTTTATGGATCGGGCTTTTTGTGCGAGAGATAGGAAACGTAGGACTAGGGTATGTTTTCCTGGGGCTGGGATAGGGCATGTAGCCGAGAGGTTAGACAGAGTTTTGTCAGGGGAGGGTACCAATCCAGTAGTGTGTCTTAGTGTGGGGGGAAACGACATAGGTAAGGTTAGGAGTGAGGAACTTTTCAAGAGGTATAGGGAGGCGCTGGGGAAGATTAGAGATAGGGGAGGGGTCCCGATAGTATGTGGTGTCTTGCCTAGAAGAGGGGTTGGTCGTGAATGGCTGTCCAGGGCAATTGCTATTAATTGCCGACTGGAAAAACATTGTGCAAACAATGGTTGGGCATTCATTGATGACGGGCAACGATTTTATGGCAACGACTACCTGTACTGTCGCGACGGAGTACACTTGTCTCGTGAGGGGGTAAAGACGTTGTCTGCATCCCTGGAGCGTGAAATTGTCACTCCGAAGGGGGGGTTTCGCCAGTAGAGAGGGGTCGGGGAAAATGGGAGTCAAAAAACAAGCAGGTCCTGGGAAGTAGTGAAACAGAAGTAGATAATGCTGAAAATATAGTTAGTCATAATAACAAACATCAAAGTAATAAATGTAAAACAGATAGAAACGGAAGAAATATATTGAGTGTTTATTATACTAATAGTAGAAGCCTGTGTAACAAAATGGACCAGCTCAGGGCCATTGTTAGTAAAGAGAACATAGATATAATTGCAATAACGGAAACATGGATAAATTCAAACAGCAAGCATTTTTTAGCAGAATTTCATATTCCAGGATATAACCTATTTAAATTTGACAGAGTAGGAAGGAGAGGTGGCGGTGTAGCAGTGTATATCAGGGTGTCATTAAAAGGCTGCAATAAATCAAACATTAAAACAAATAGCGACAATGAAAGTATTTGGGTAGAGATTGGTGAGGGCAGTGAATCCGTAGTCATTGGTGTTATATATAGACTACCTAATTTGAGTAGGAACGATGGTAAATTGCTATGGGAGGAAATAAAGAAGGCATCTGATAGAAACAATGTATGTATTCTAGGCGATTTCAACTTTTCAGGCATAGATTGGAAAAATCAACTTAGCGATAATGAATCTGAAGATTTTATAGAAGTAGTACAGGATAGTTTTATATATAAATTTATAAACTTGCCCACTAGAGGAAATAATATCCTCGATTTAGTTCTCAGTAATAATGAAAATCTAGTAAAAGATGTTGGGATTGGAGACGAACTAGGAAACAGTGATCATAAAGCCATATATTTTAACATAATATGGGATGGCAGGAAGAAGGAAAATTCGGCTTTGATCCCGGATTTTAGGAATGCTAATTACGGTAGCATAAGGAGAGACCTAAGGGATGACCCTATGGTCAAAAGATTAATCCCCCCCACACCTCCGGAAACTGTCAACTTAGGACGGGATAACCCCGAATTTAATTTAGCAGCTACTTATGAACAATTTATTGCGACAATCAATAATGCCCAAAATAAACACATCCCTAAAAGAAAATTCAGATCGATACGGAACCAACCAAAATGGATGAATAATAGACTCTTAGATCTTCTAGGGAAAAAGAAAGGAGTATATAGAAAAGTTAAGAAAGGCGAAAATCACTTACTTGGTTACTATCAGAACCTAACAAGACAGGTATAAACAGAAATTAGGAAAGCAAAGAGAAATTATGAAATCAAGGTAGCAAACGAATCGAAATATACCCCCAAAGCTTTTTATCAACTGTATAAATCAAAGGTTAGAGATACAATAGGTCCCCTTAAAACTACGACAGGAGAAATGACTGATGATGAGTTAGAAATGTGTAGTACGTTAAATAGTCATTTTCGCTCCGTATTCACAAATGAAAACCTAGCACAGTTTCCAGAAGTTCATAAGGTATATAACGACAGTATAGAAAATATGTTGATGAATATCAATATTACTAATAACGATGTGCTTAAAGTAATTAACAAACTGAAGCCTCATGAAATGCCTGGTCCAGACGGGGTATATGCTAGAATATTAAAAGAATGTAGAGATGAGTTGAGTAATCCATTATCAGTTTTATTTAATAAGTCATTAGAATCGGGCCTAGTGCCAGAAGCTTGGAAACTTGCAAATGTAGTTCCGATTTTCAAAAAAGGTGATAAATCAATTGCATCAAATTACCGTCCCATTAGTCTCACGTCAATCATAGGCAAGTTGCTAGAGTCAATTATTGCTACGAAAATCAGAAGCCACCTTGAAACATTCAACTTAATTCATTCTTCTCAGC
>NW_024713970.1:0-5000 GCF_018991925.1 Homarus americanus
CTGCCTCGCTGGAGCTGGGGCAAAGAGAAGAGGAGCGGATAAGGGAGGAGATTGGCCAACGTGCGGTCCCTCGCCCAATGTCGGCTGCCTCGCTGGAGCTGGGGCAAAGAGGAGAGGAGAGGAGAGGAGCGGATAAGGGAGGAGATTGGCACACACGGTAGCGCTGCCGGCGCCGAGGATAGCAAGAGAAGGTGCAGTTTGATCTGTTCATCTGGTTTGCTATTTCTCTAAGGCCAACGTGCGGTCCCTCGCCCAATGTCTTCTGCCTCGCTGGAGCTGGGGCAAAGAGAAGAGGAGCGAATAAGGGAGGAGATTGGCCAACGTGCGGTCCCTCGCCCAATGTCGGCTGCCTCGCTGGAGCTGGGGCAAAGAGGAGAGGAGAGGAGTGGATAAGGGAGGAGATTGGCACACACGGTGGCGCTGCCGGCGCCGAGGATAGCAAGAGAAGGTGCAGTTTGATCTGATCATCTGGTTTGCTATTTCTCTAAGGCCAACGTGGGGTCCCTCGCCCAATGTCGGCTGCCTCGCTGGAGCTGGGGCAAAGAGAAGAGGAGCGGATAAGGGAGGAGATTGGCCAATGTGCGGTCCCTCGCCCAATGTCCGCTGCCTCGCTGGAGCTGGGTAAAGATGAGAGGAGCGGATAAGGGAGGAGATTGGCACACACGGTGGCGCTGCCGGCGCCGAGGATAGCAAGAGAAGGTGCAGTTTGATCTGATCATCTGGTTTGCTATTTCTCTAAGGCCAACGTGCGGTCCCTCGCCCAATGTCTTCTTGTTTGCTGTCGGTCTGCTCACTATTTTGGCCGCCGTGTTAGGCATCGCCAATAGCAGCGGCAGCAGCAGCAGCAGCAGCTACCTGGTTTATCCAGTCATATGCTTGTCATTAACGGAGAGAAAGAGAACGGAGCGCTCTTTAAACTAATTTACTGATTTGGGCGGTATCGGGCTCTGCTCTGGTAACTCCAGCAGCAGCGAATGAGGACAATCCCGGCCCCCGCACCAAAAATACTACACTCGGGCGGGAGCGCGCAACCGGAGGAGGACGGACGGGGCTATGGACGGCTGCCCGTCCGTTCCATGCTACCGGCGAATAAGCCTCTTGCCCAAGAGTTAAATTACAATGCCAAAAAAATTCTAAACCTTAACAACAAGCCGTCCGGCCAAACCTAACCCACAAATTTGGGATATGTCTGTCAAACCCTTTCATTGAAACTCGACCTGTGATGGGAGACGGTGATGAAAGCGTCCGCCCTTGTACACTGGATGGCACTATTTCACTATAGTAAGGGGTAGAGGCACCTCGGTCATATTTTACAACATACCAGAGAAGTTCCACACCCGCATAGGAGACCGTCAAAGTCAATTGGGGGTCGATTTAATAGCATACTACAGAAACTTGCACACCCAAATGGGAGACAGTCAAAAAAAAAGTCAATGAAATTGATTTAATAACATATTTCTGAAACTTGCACACCCAAATGAGAACAGTGCAAAATCAATCGAGAATTGATTTAATAGCATACTACAAGCTTGCACACCAAATGGGAGACAATTGGGAATCAATCGGTCGATTTGATAGCATACTACAGAAACTTGCACACCCAAATTGGAGACAGTCAAAGTCAATCGGGGGTCGATTTAATAGCATACTACAGAAACTTGCACACCCGAATGAGATACCGTCAAAGTCAATCGGGTGTCGATTTAATAGCATACTACAGAAACTTGCACACCCGAATGGGAGACCGTCAAAGTCAATCGGAGGTCGATTTAATAGCATACTACAGAAACTTGCACACCCGAATGGGAGACCGTCAAAGTCAATCGGGGGTCGATTTAATAGCATACTACAGAAACTTGCACACCCGAATGGGAGACCGTCAAAGTCAATCGGGGGTCGATTTGATAGCATACTACAGAAACTTGCACACCCGAATGGGAGACAGTCAAAGTCAATCGGGGGTCGATTTAATAGCATACTACAGAAACTTGCACACCCGAATGGGAGACAGTCAAAGTCAATCGGGGGTCGATTTAATAGCATACTACAGAAACTTGCACACCCGAATGGGAGACAGTCAAAGTCAATCGGGGGTCGATTTAATAGCATACTACAGAAACTTGCACACCCGAATGGGAGACAGTCAAAGTCAATCGGGGGTCGATTTAATAGCATACTACAGAAACTTGCACACCCGAATGGGAGACCTTCAGAGTCAATCGAGGGTCGATTTAATAGCATACTATACAAAATGATCCGAGAATCTGCACACACCGAGTGGGAGACGGTGATGAAAACGTCCGCCCTTGTATATTCGATTGCACTAATTCACTATATTAAGGGGAGAGGGTGCCTTCACACACCTATTCTGTGTGGAATATCTTCCGCCCCCCAGCGGAGCGCTTCGGCGCCTCTGCGAAGCAAAGGGCGGCATTCAAAAACAACAACCAAAGCTGCCGTGGCTTTCCCTTCCCTGCCCTGTATTGGCTGGAGCAGCAGAAGGTTTTTTTAGAGAAAATAGTCTCATGGGGTCAGAGGAATGGCTGTGGAGGGCGATCTATGAATTTCACTAGCCAGGTCTGTCTACCTATTGAACATTATTACTCTCTCTCGGCGCACACGTCGCCACCACGGTTTCCGTGACAGCAGCAGCATCATGATGTTGTGTCTACCAATAAGTCCCGAACAGGGTTATTCAGCTGTTCTCGAACAGTCAGGTTTTAAACTTGCCTAACAAACGATCAAACAACCTCCACTCTCGAGGTGCGGTACGGTGACTGTCCTATCGTCCGCCCCTGTATGCTGGATTGCACTAATTCACTATATTAAGGGGAGAGGGTGCCTTCACACACCTATTCTGTGTGGAATATCTTCTGCCCCCCAGCGGAGCGCTTCGGCGCCTCTGCGAAGCAAAGCGCGGCATTCAAAAACAACAACCAAAGCTGCCGTGGCTTTCCCTTCCCTGCCCTGTATTAGCTGGAGCAGCAGAAGGTTTTTTAGAGAAAATAGTCTCATGGGGTCAGAGGAATGGCTGTGGAGGGCGATCTATGAATTTCACTAGCCAGGTCTGTCTACCTATTGAACATTATTACTCTCTCGGCGCACACGTCGCCACCACGGTTTCGACGCTTGCTAGCATCATGATATTTGCGTCTATTGTAAGTCGGAACAGGTTATTCGGCTGTTCGCGAACAGTCGGGTTTCTTTCTTACCTAACAAACGATCAAACTTCCACTCTCGAGGTCTTGATGCGGTGACTGTCTATCGTCCGCTCTTGTATGCTGGATTGCACTATTTCGCTATATTAGGGGAGAGGTGCCTTCACACACCTATTCGGTGTGGAATATCTTCCGCCCCAGCGGGCCTTCGAACCTCTGCGAAGTATAAAACTAGCGGCATTCAAAACAACAGCAAAGTTGCCGTCGCTTTCCCTTCCCTGCCCTGCAATGGCTGGAGCAGCAGCATGTAGAAGAAGAGAGAGAGAGAGAAAATAGTCTCATGGGTCAGAGGAATGGCAGTGGGCGCGATCTATGAATTTCACTAGCCAGGTCTGTCTCCCCAATTGAACATTATTACTCTCTCGGCGCGCACGTCGCCACCACGGTTTCCGCGACAGCAGCAGCATCATGATGTTGCGTCTATTGTAAGTCCGGAACCGGGTTATTCGGCTGTTCGCGAACAGTCAGGTTTTAACCTTGCCTAACAAACGATCAAACAACTTCCACTCTCGAGGTGCGGTACGGTGACTGTCCTATCGTCCGCTCTTGTATGCTGGATTGCACTATTTCACTATATTAAGGGGAGAGGGTGCCTTCACACACATATTCGATGTGAAATATCTTCCGCCCCCCAGCGGAGCGCTTCGGCGCCTCTGCGAAGCAAAACGCGGCATTCAAAAACAACAACCAAAATTGCCGTCGATTTCCTCTCCCTGCCCTGCAATGGCTGGAGCAGAAGGAGAGCGAGAGAGAGAATAGTCTCATTGGGTCAGAGGAATGGCAGTGGAGCGGGCTAATGGCGAGTAGGCTCGCGATCTATCAATTACACTAGCCAGGTCGCTCTCCCTATTGAACATTATTACTCTCTCACGTCGCCACTGCGGTTTCCGCGACAGCAGCAGCATCATCATGATGTTGCATCCACCAATTAGTCCGGAACCGGGTTATTCGGCTGTCTGCGAACAGTCCGGTTTTAACCTTACCCAACATCCACTCTCGAGGTGCGGTACGGTGAATGTCCTATCGTCCGACCTTGTATGCTGGATTGCACTATTTCACTATATTAAGGGGAGAGGGTGCCTTCACACACATATTCGGTGTGAAATATCTTCCGCCCCCCAGCGGAGCGCTTCGGCGCCTCTGCGAAGCAAAGCGCGGCATTCAAAAACAACAACCAAAATTGCCGTCGCTTCCCTGCCCTGCAATGGCTGGAGCAGAAGGAGAGAGGGAGAGAGAGATTTTAGTCTCATTGGATCAGAGGAATGGCAGTGGAGCGGGCTTATGGCGAGTAGGCTCGCGCTCTATCAATTACACTTGCCAGGTCTCTCTTCCGTTTGGACATTATTTACTCCGTCTCTCTCTCTCTCTCTCTCGGCGCACACGTCGCCACCCTACTAGTTTCCGTCACAGCATATGCTGCGGCCTTTCAGTCCGGAACGGGGCTCCCCTTCGCCTTGCTGTCTGCCCAACTTAGCGGACTTGCGTTGGCTGATCACCCCGTCTTCGCGTCTGTGCCGGCCTTCAATGCAGCGCCCAACCGTCTCTTGACCGAGATTCATTGCACTATTCCACGCGCAAACGGCTACCCTAAATGTGCATAGACAACGCTCATGGTTCAACACGACCAGGGCGCAGTCTGGGAGCCGAGTATACTAAAAAGAGAGTTTAGCAGCCAAAACTCGTCAAAGCACACGTTGGGTTACCCCATCACCTAACAACGATGATGGCGGTTCCCACCCGTGAAATACACAACCTAACCAATATTGGGCGACGATGGCGCTC
>NW_024713970.1:12500-16483 GCF_018991925.1 Homarus americanus
ACCCACAGGCAGGGGAACGGGCCTGCACTAAACAGCGGGGAAAGAAGACCCTGTTGAGCTTGACTCTAGTCTGATTTTGTAGAGAGACATCAGAGGTGTAGCATAAGTGGGAGGTCGTTCGCCTCCGTGTGGGCGGCCGCCAGTGAAATACCACTACTCTGATCGTTTTACTTACTCGTGAGACGGAATAGGAGTCTCGCGGCGGGCGTCTCTCTCTTTCTAGCCCTAAGGCGGAAGGGCCGGTGGACGTGCGGTTCGGCCGAGCGCTAACAGCATGCGCCGGCCCGCTCTGAGAAGGCGAGGCGCTTCGCCCGCCGCGATCCGCTCCGAGGACATTATCAGGTGGGGAGTTTGACTGGGCGGTACATCTGTCAAATGATAACGCAGGTGTCCTAAGGCCAGCTCAGCGTGGACAGAAACCTCGCGTAAACAAAAAGGGCAAATGCTGGCTTGTCCTGATTTTCAGTACGAATACGGACTGCAAAGCAAGGCCTATCGATCCTTTTGACTTTAGGAGTTTTAAGCAAGGGTGTCAGAAAAGTTACCACAGGATAACTGGCTTGTGGCGGCCGCGTTCATAGCGACGTCGCTTTTGATCCTTCGATGTCGCTCTTCTATCATTGTGAGAATTCGCAAGCGTTGATTGTTCACCCACTAACAGGAACGTGAGCTGGGTTTAGACCGCGTGAGACAGGTTAGTTTACCCTACTGTTAAAATGAGGTCGTTGCGATAGTAGTCCTGCTCAATCTGAGGAGCGCAGGTCGGACATATGGTTCCGTTCTTGGTCGATCGGCCAGTGGGCGAGGCTACGTCCGTGGGATTATGCCTGAAAGCCTCTAAGGCAGCATCCCGGCTAGAGAAGCAACGATCCGCGACGGCTCGCATTGGGGACGGTCAAAGATATTACGAGACTCTGGCGGGCAGCTTGCTGCACCGCCGAGAATGGACCCATGCAAGGGGAACTCGAGTCGTGTCATCAGTGCCGGCTCTCCGTCCCCAAATGCGGATCACCGAATGCTGATGTGCGTACGAATCGTTAGTAGACGACTTACGTACCGGTCAGGGTGTTGTAGATGGCAGAGCAGCATCCTCACTGCGATCCATTAAGACTTCTCCCTACCAGGCCGGAGGTTTCGTCCGCCCCCGATGGCGAAATCCTCCATTGCAGCAGCGGCAGCAGTGTCTGGCGGCCTGCTCCATTGCAAGTGTCTGTTTAACCTAACCTGGGTTAAGTGTATTGGTGTCCTGAAGTTTTATAGAGGCTTGCCAGCCTAAGTAAAAGAGACAAACAAATAAATCCAACAACCTCTCCTTGGTGGTAGTAGAGAGTGTGTTTGTGTCCTGAAGTTTTATAGACAAACAAATAATCCAACAACCTCTCCTTGGTAGTAGAAGAGTGTATTGGTGTCCTAAAGTTTTAGCGAGGCTTGCCAGCCTGAGTAAGACAAAGAAATAATCCAGACAGCCACTACTACCTAACCTAACCGTGGTGCAGTCCACACCGCTGGAGGTTTCGTCACGCCCCCCGATGGCGAAATCCTCCGTTACAGTGTCTGTTTACCCTAACCTTAGTACAGAGTCTATTGGTGTCCACAATTTTATAGAGGCTAAGTCAATAAGAGACAGAAAGAAATAATCCAAGCAGCCAACCTTGGTGTAAAGTCTATTGGCGGCCTAAATTTTATAGAGATATACAGGCACTACTTTCGCCGGAGGTTTCGTCACGCTCCCCGATGGCGAAATCCTCCATTACAGCAAAAGTGTCTGTTTAACCTAACCTTAGTACAAAGTCTATTGGTGTCCTCAATTTTATAGAGGTTAGCCACCCGAAGTCAATAAGAGACAAGGAAATAATCCAAGCAGCCTAAACTGTTTAGCCTGACCGTGGTAAAGTCTAGCAGGGGACCTTAAATTTTATAGAATAATAATAATACGGCAACTAACCAACCACTACCGCCGCCTAACCTAACCACTACTTTCGCCGGAGGTTTCGTCACGCTCCCGATGGCAAAATCTCCATTACAACAAAAGTGTCTGTTTAACCTAACCTTAGTACAAAGTCTATTGGTGTCCTCAATTTTATAGAGGTTATACCCGAAAGTCAATAAGAGACAAAAAATAATCCAAGCAGCCTAAACTGTTTAGCCTGACCGTAAAAGTCTAACAGGGGACCTTAAATTTTATATAATAATAATAATACAGGCAACTAACCAACCACTACCGGGCCGCCTAACCTAACCACTCACTTTCCCGGAGGTTTCGTCACGCTCCCCGATGGCGAAATCCTCCATTACAACAAAAGTGTCTGTTTAACCTAACCTTAGTACAAAGTCTATTGGTGTCCTCAATTTTATAGAGGTTAGCCACCCGAAGTCAATAAGAACAAAGAAATAATCCAAGCAGCCTAAACTGTTTAGCCTGACCGTGGTAAAGTCTAACGGGGACCTTAAATTTTATATAATAATAATAATACAGGCAACTAACCAACCACTACCGGGACAACCTAACCACTACTTTCGCGGAGGTTTCGTCACGCTCCCCGATGGCGAAATCTCCATTACAGCAAAAGTGTCTGTTTAACCTAACCTTAGTACAAAGTCTATTGGTGTCCTCAATTTTATAGAGGTTAGCCACCCGAGTCAATAAGAGACAAAGAAATAATCCAAGCAGCCACACTATCTAGCCTAAACTGTTTAGCCTGACGTAGTTTTTTAATAAATCTGGTGATATGGAACCACACAACCCTTAACCTGATAATGCAATCAAATGGATAATTGCTAACTATTCTCAGAGATAATGCAATCAAATGGTTGTTGGTATGGGGCTGCCCCCGGACCCCCTGTGTTAGATACTGTATTTGGTCATGATGAATTGTTTATTAGACTATAAGAAATCCTCTTCCTTCTTGTATTGGCAAGGGGAGTTTGCTTTAACTTAGGTATGCTAGCCTAAGTAAAAATAGACACGGAGCTACGAAGACCTGATTCTTTTGCTGCATGTTTGAGTCTGCAACTTTGTTGTGATAAGACACTCAATCCTAGTGATTGTACTTACTCAACATAGTGACGGTGTAATTACCATCACAGATTGTACGGGAAATTCCAACTTTGGAAAAAACAAATATTTGGCCTACCCAAATTTTGACTACTACCCGTGCGTCTACGTCCTGGATTGGCCAATCAGTGGTGCCCCACGGTGGCGTGATACATGCACGTTTACTGCGGTGCTCTGATTAGCTGACCGAACGTGGCGTGGTAGGTAGGCTGTTTCTACTCTCTAAGTCCTCTTCTTTCCTTTTTTCATCCCCCTCATGCACTCCGTTCTTTGAACGGGAGGCGGGACTTCGCGATACGGTCGATCAGCGAGGGCCTGTGATAGTGCAGGGCACCCCTTGTCCGGGGTCACCGGTAGAGTGGCAACTTTTTAGATATTACTGCCTATAGTCACAGGTAACCTGAATTTGCAGGCCGACGCCAAATCCAAGAGGCAGAGGTCACTGCTCCCAGGCAGGAGCCCTGTGTTATAGGTAGGATTAGATGTAATCAAGAAGATGACAACTAGCATTAGAATAAAACATAGAGATAAGGGACACTCTATTGGAAGGGAAAAGTGGCAGAAATCACTTACAACAAACTGCAAGTCCCACTAACTAGAATATTCAGCACCAATGAAGGTTTTAAAGTAATCTGTAAAGATGACTTTGATTCAGATAAAATCCTTTCAAAAGAAGCAAGAGATATATTTTACAATGAAGGCCTTATTGTTGTCATGCCACCAGAACAAAAAGCAAAAAGATCAGTTTTTGTTCGTCAAGTCGATCAAGAGATCGGGAGGAAGACCTGAAAGAAGAACTGGAACGCAAAAATAGGTGGATGAAGATTGAAGAAGTCATTAAGATAAAGGACTATACTCATGTTTGAAGAAGTGTCAATGGCTGAGAAAGTTTTACAACAGGGCTTTCTAATATTCAACATGTCAGTCA
>NW_024713971.1:0-2109 GCF_018991925.1 Homarus americanus
CAGTGCACCTCAGACACTCCCAGGTAACCTCAGACACTCCCAGTAACACCTGCACTCCCGGTGCACCTTGACACTCCAGTCACCTCTGACATCTCCAGGTACACCTCTGACACTCCCAGGTACACCTCTTGCTCCTGGTTCTCCCCTGGCCACTCCCAGGTACCCCTCGACACTCCCAGGTACACCTCTGACACTCCAGGTACACCTCTGACACTCACAGGTACTACTCTGACCTCCCAGGTACCTCAGACACTCCCAGGTACACCTCAGACACTCCCAGGTACACCTCAGACACTCCAGGGCACATCTCTGACCTCCCAGGTACCTCTGACACTCCCAGGTAAACCTCTGACATTCCCAGGTACACCGTGACCTCCAGGCTCCCTCTGACACTGCCAGGTACACCTCCAGACACTGCCAGAACACCTCAGACACTCCCAGGTACAGCTCAGGCACTCCCAGGTACACCTCAGACACTCCCAGGTGCACCTGTGACCTCCAAGTGCCTCTGACCTCCCAGGCACACCTCTGACATCCAGGTACACCTCTGACACTCCAAGGTACATGGGACTCCCAGGTACACCGCTGACACTGCCAGATACCTCTGACACTCAGGTACTCCCTGACCTCTCAGTTACCCCCCTGACACTCCCAGGTACACCTCTGACAATCCCAGGTACACCCCTGGCTCCCAGGTACTCCTCTGACACTCCGGTACACCTCAGACACTGCCAGGTACACCTCAGACACTCCCAGGTACACCTCAGACACTCCCAGGTACACCTCAGACACTTAAGTGCACCTCCTGACACTCCCAGGCACCTCTGACACTCCAGGTACACCTCTGACCTCCAAGGTACACCTGAGACACTCCCAGTGCACCGCCCAGTGCTGCCAGATACACCTCTGACACTCCGTTGCACCTCAGACACTCCCAGGTACACCTCAGACCTCCCAGGTACACCTCAGACACTCCCAGGTAAACCTCTGACATTCCCAGGTACCTCTGACACTCCCAGGTACACCTCTTGCTCCCAGGTTCTCCCCTGACACTCCCAGGTACCCTCTGACACTCCCAGGTACACCTCTGACACTTCAGGTACCTCTGACACTCCCAGGTACTACTCTGACCTCCCAGGTACACCTCAGACACTCCCAGGTACATTCAGACACTCCCACCTCAGACCTCCCAGGTACATCTCTGACCTCCCAGGTACCTCTGACCTCCCAGGTAAACCTCTGACATTCCCAGGTACACCCGTGGCCTCCCAGGTACTCCCTCTGACACTGCCAGGTACACCTCAGACACTGCCAGGAACACCTCAGACACTCCCAGGTACATCAGACACTCCCAGGTACACCTCAGACACTCCCAGGTGCACCTGTGACCTCCCAACTGCCTCCCCTGACACTCCCAGGCACCTCTGACACTCCAAGGTACACCTCTGACACTCCAAGTTACACCATGGACACTCCCAGGTACACCCGCTGACACTGCCAGATACACCTCTGACACTCCCATACACCTCAGACATTTCCAGGTACCTCAGACACTCCCAGGTACACCTCAGACACTCCCAGGTACCTCTGACACTCCCACATACACCGCTCTCCTCCCAGGTACACCCCTGACACTCCCAGTTACACCCCTGACACTCCCAGGTACACCTCCTGACAATCCCAGGTACTCCTGAGGCACTGCCAGGTACCTCTGACACTTCCAGGTACAACCCACACTTCCAGGTACACCTCTGACACTCCCAGGTACACCAATAACACTCCCAGGTACACCAGAGCACTCCCAGGTACACCTCTGACACTTCCAGGTACACCTCTACACTCCCAGGTACACCTCTGACACTCCCAGGTACCTCTGACACCCTCAGGAACACCTCTGACTCTCCCAGGTACACCTTTGACACTCCCAGGTACACCTCTGACACTCTCAGGTACATCTCTGATACTCCCAGGTACACCTCTGACATTTCAGATACACCTCTGACACTTCCAGGTACACCAATGACACTACCAGTTACACCTCTGACACTCCCAGGCCTCCGGTCTCCCAGGTACACCTCCGATACTCCCAGGTACACATCAGACACTCCT
>NW_024713972.1:0-7357 GCF_018991925.1 Homarus americanus
ATTCAATTTCAATTGTTTATTCCTTGATAGAGGAAGCGGGATCCTAGTGCTGTCACTAGGTACCCCTGTACAATGACACCAGAATCATCTGGCAAGTGTCACAAGTATATACAGTATAAATATTATAAAGGGGCTTACTAAAGCCTAAGGAAGGAAGGATGTTCCTTTAACACATAATTAATATTATTTACAAAATATCTGGCCAGTATGGGGAGGATCATCGTGTCTCCGTCAGGGGGTCGTGGAGTGGTGGTCCAGCAGGCGTCACGGAAGCGTTGTGTGTGGGGACATCTTAGGAGGTAGTGGATAAGGGTGCGGCTGTCGGGTCTTCTGCATAACGCACAAGAGCGTTGCTCAGGGGATGTGGGGATACCAATCTCCCAAGCAAAGTCATACCCGATGATGATACGGGCAGCAATCACGTCCCCCTTCCGCGCCCCTTTCCCGTAGACGTACGAGAAGTCAGGAAGTTTACGGAGGACATCGTACCATGTGGGCGGGGAGTCCAGGGGGATGGCTGCTTCCCGAGCTTCTCTCTGTTTGCGGCGGATTTGGGTCCTAATCTGAAAGAGTGTTCGAGGAACAACGTAGTCAGGTGTGGCCTTGTTGCAGCCAGTCTTGGCAAGGTCATCTGCTGCCTCATTCCCCAAGATACCGACATGACTAGGTATCCATAGGAATGTCACAGGACGGCCTTCATCCTGAAGTGTGGATGTTAACCCTCGTATTCGGAGGATGAGGTCCTTATTTTCCCCAGATCCAAATGCGAGCCCGTCGAGAGCAGACCTGGAATCGCAGCAGACAAGCAAGGGGCAGAAACCATCTGCTTCTTCCTCAGCGAGAAGGGCAGCAAGGAGGGCTATTAGTTCAGCCTGAGTGGAGGATGCCCCGTCAGAAACTCTGAGAGACAGTTTGATAGGCTCAGGGGCATGAGGACGGGAGATGTAGACACCAGCCCCGGCCCTACCTGTAGCGGGGTCAACAGAACCATCAGTGTAGAGGACGACCCTACCTGGGGACCAGTGAGCGATCCTGGAGAGGTGGTATTTGCAGAGAATAACAGGGTTCACCTGAGATTTCGGGAGCGGTCCACTGAGGGCAATCACTTCAGGTTGAAAATCCAGCCAGGGAGAAGGAGACGAACCAACAGCAGGGGTGACAACAATATCAGGCAGGAGGTCGTGTTCCTGAAGGGCTCGGATGAGTGACCCTCGCCACTGTCTTCTAGATGGAGGTCGGTCTCGAACAACAGGAGTCAAGTTGGTTTGGACATAGTTGCCCCCAGGATCCCGTAGAATGGAAACGGCAGTTTTTAGGTAAAACTCCTGGACACGATCCTGTAAGGGGGAAAGACCAAGTTCGGTATATAGAGAAGTAGAGCGTGTCCACTGAGGAGCCCCAAGGATGATACGAGCAGCTTTCCTCTGGATAACTTCGAGACGGTTGACAGCAGTCCGACTAATGTTGACGAGGGCAGGGGCGGCGTAGTCGACACAGGAACGGACAAAAGACTTGTACATGGTGAGAAGTACAGGGATGCTGGCACCAAGGAAACCCCTGCACATGGTAGAGAGGGGAGCGAGACGCCGAAAACATATGTCTCGAAGATAGCGGACTTCAGGGATCTGACAACGTGTGCGAGTTACATACACACCCAGGTATTTTGTCTCATTAACCCAGTCCAAGGGCGTTCCTGATAAGAAAAGGGGTGGAGGTACAATACGACCGTGCCACATGGCTTTTGTTTTCGCAGCTGAAAGAAGGAAACCAAGTGAATCACACTCTCTGGAGACCAGATCAAGGGCTTCCTGCATGCTGAGGTAGTCAGGGGCTTGGAGGAGGACATCGTCGGCATATCCTGAGTGGACAACTTCTGTCGGCCACGGGAGAGATGCAATGGAGTGCATGAGAGTGTTAAACAAGGTGGGACTCAGGACTTCACCTTGAGGGGTGCCGAGGTTCATTTCTTGAACAGGAGACATAGAGCCTTCAACGCGAACCCGGGCCTGACGTCCAGTGAGGTAAGAGGCGATCCATTGTAGAAGTCTCCCTTTAACCCCTAACCGTGCAAGTTCAGCTAAAATGAGGGCAGGCTGAGCAGTATCAAAGGCTCCCTTGATATCAAGGAAGACGGAGACGCGGGCAGTCTGATTGCAATAAAAGGAAGCAATGGAGTGTGCTGTGCTGCGATGTTGAATGAAACCATTGAGGGAGTTGTGGAAGCCGCCTATGGTGTGAAGAAGGCGACGATGGAGTATCCTCTCCATCATCTTGCAAACACAGGAGGTAAGACTAATGGGTCGATATTTCCCAGGATCTCCCGGCTTAGGGATGGGGATAATAGTGGCATTTTTCCAGTTGGACGGGAGAACCCCATGTTCATAAGACATATTATAGAGAGCAAGCAAGGGGCCGTTAAGAATATTAGTACAGGCGTTGAGGATGGAGTAGGTTATCTGATCATCCCCAGGAGAGGTGTCTTTTCTAGAGCGACGAGCACTGTCAAGCTCGAACTGTGTGATGGGATGATCAGTGGGGGCAGGGGAGGTAAGAGCAGCACGAACAACAGGCTCAGACGCATCGATGCGGGCCTGCACTGCCTCCTGCATTGGATCTGGAAGTGCCTCTGGGGAGGAAGCTCGTGCCCAGTCCTCCATTAAAGAGCAGGCAAGGGAGGCGGGATCAGGGTGGGGAGGAGGCCTCCGTCGAGTACCCCGTATAGCATTAATCCGATTCCATACATAAGAGGGTGACGACTGGAACGATAGAGACCCCGTGAAGGATAGCCAGTCCGCCTCACGTATCCGACGGCGCTCCGGAGTTGCAAAGGAGCACCAATTTTTGAAGTCTTCCCAGTCCTCTGGAGACCGAGACCTCCGTATGGCAGAGTGGAGATCACGGGTTACCTGCCGGAGATGTCTCATGGCAGGGATACGATACCAGTAGTTGGTGGCACTTCTGGGGTGACGGGGAGGGCGTGGAGGGGTAGCGCGATTGACAGAGTCATACACGGCATCAACAAAATCAGCGCTGTAAGAGTCAAGGGACTGAGGGACAACATAGGAATCCGCCCAGGTAGAAAGGTATTGGGTAAAGGGAGGAACAGTATCTTGTGTGAGACGAAGGCGAGGGGATCGATAAGGAGTTGATGTCGGGGCAGAGAAGGAGAGCCTGAGATGGGTAGTAACGGCAAGATGGTCACTATACAGAGCAGGCTCGGTGCAGACGGTAGGATGAAAGGAAGTATGACCGTTCAATAGTAAGCCAACATCAAGGAAACTATGGGGGAGGCGAGTAGGATCGTCAGGACAAAGAAAGCGAACATCATCATCCCCACTAAGAAACTGTGAGAGATGTGATCCATTAAGGGTACATGGAGTGGGATGATCCGGAGTAAGAGTGGGATGGCGGGCATTAAAGTCGCCAAGAACAATAGTGGGAACCCCATCATGGAGGTCGTGAAGAACCTGGGGGTCCAGAGAATTACTCTTGAAATGAACATTGACTACACGAAGGGTCCGGTCACCAAGAGTAAGGGAGACAGAAAGTAATTCAGACGGGGGTCCATGTGAGTCAGGTGACGGGAGACGAACAGATGGAATGGTGTTACGCACAAGGGTGAGGAGGCCACGAGCCTGCCCACGGTACCGAGGCAGGGTGTAAACAGTATAGCCAGAGAGGCGGAGTGGAGTAACATCGTCTGTGATGGTTTCTTGAAGTAGAGCAACATCTACTTGATGGGAGAGCACAAACTGGGCGAGGTCTGTCCGGCGAGGTCTAAGTCCCTGGATGTTCCATTGTAAGAAGAGGAGGGAACGGCCTCCGGTGTGAGATGAGTCGGAGGGGCTAGACAGGGCTCCAGAGGAGGTACCAAATTCTGTTGAGAAAAATGGAGAGGGAGGAGTGGGAGAGCGAGGGATGGATCCTCCATCTCGGGAGATGGAAGGAGGCGGGTCATCAGGGCTTGCAAAGTGCGCCCCTGTTGGGTCAGGGTGTCCAGAATGAGTTGTTGTTGCTTCTGCAATGTCGCAATTGTTGTCACAAACAAGTCGAGTTGGGTTGAGAGAAGGTTGATTTGCTTGGAGTGGCGATCCAGACGGAGAGTGATTGTTTCCATAGAACCAACTTGGTGTACCTGTGCATGAGCTGGAGGTGGCGGCGAGGATTGCCGAGGGCCCGACTGGGCATGTGGTGGTGGTAGCGACGGAGAGGGGCGGTGAGGGTTCAGTTGAGTAAGAGGTGGTGGTGCTGGTGAGAGACAGCGGGGGTCCGGGTGGGCAGGAGATGGTGGTGACTGTGTGGCAGGGCCGGCAACGACCTTGTTCCAAGAACGGTAGGGAGAGGGAGGGAGGGGAGAAAGGATGGGTGGTAGGGGTGATGGAAGGGGTGGTAGAGGAGAGGAGATCAATGGGAAATCCTTGGTGGATGGAAGAGGCGGTGGTGGATAGGATTGAGGCTTGGTTGACAGGGGCTTCGTCAGAGACGAGGGCGGTGGTACAAGGTAAGTTTTCCCCGGGCGAGTGCCAGGACGCTGTGGGCAATTGGCATTCCAGGCGTGGTGACTGCCATGGCAATTGACGCACCGTGGAATAACTGGGATTTTGTTCTGAATTTTCGATTTGCATTCCACTGTGTCGTGAGGACCTGCACAGAAACCGCAGGCGACTATCCTCGTGCACTCCCAGGTGCGGTGTTTCCACGATTGGCAACGACCACAGATTTTCGGGGTTCCGATAAATCAGTCGAGAGGACAGTTGTGAATTGGTCCTACATTCACCTTCGGGGGGAGGGGGCCCACCCACCAGCCGATGAGTTCGTTGGATGGATGTTTGGAGACCGGGTTGATGCGGCGTTCCATGTCCAGTAGTTGTGGGAGAAGAGGGCGAAGATCGTCGATAGGGATCTCCCAGGGTACGTGGCGAACCATTACCTTGGTACGACGAGTTTCTGGGGTGATGATGGTGAACTTCAGCATCACCTCCCCCTGGGGAGCAGGAAAGCCCACCTGAGTGAGCAGGCGTACTGTCTCGTCCATTTGTGTGGTGACTATCACGGCTGTGGGACCTCGGCGGAGGCGAAGTGTTGAGTCCTGAAGTGGAGAGCAGTGACGGAAGAACCAGGTCGTCCGTGTGCTCAGAGGCAAGTCCCGAGGGAAGGCGAGACGACGAAGGCGCGACGGGGCAGGGAGACAAAGGGAATCCCCTATGTCCATCGTCGGCGGAGGGTCGGTCATTGAGCCACATGTAGGCTCACTTGGGGACCCTGATGACAGGAGTCCACCCTCTACAGCCCCAGAAGGGGTGCAAGGGGGAGCCGTGGCCCCTGCTGGAGACCCTGACTTCTGAGGTTTCTGCTTCTTCTTTGACGTGTCTTCAAGCAGAAAGTCGTCAGCATCACTGTCACCTACTGCCGCCGTTTCCAACGAACGGGAGCGTTTAACGGCGGGCATAGGACACGTTGGCAACACTGCAGTCAGGTGGAGTGGTAATGACGTCACACTATCACACTGCGCATGCGCAAACTTGAAAACTTTGCTCAGAGGGATCGGGTGGTAGGACCAGATGTTTTATCCCCAAAAAATGACAAAGTCCAAAAGTAACAAAAAAATATATGCCACTGTGCTGATAACTGGGTCTTACTGTAGTTGTCTACACAGGCTGGGATTTGTAGACTCTCTGAATTCGTCAGAAATACGAATTTTAAGGAGCAGTCTCTTACAGCCTTTGTTGACACTACGCACGCATGCGTTGCTTCAGTTTCATTAAAGGAATCAGGTGAGGAATGACCTGGGTTTATTAAGTCTCCTGTTATAGATGGTTCTGGGTTATAGTTGTAGAATGGTCAATTATAGTTGGTTCTGGGTTATAGTTGTACAATGGTCAGTTATAGTTGTACAATGGGCAGTTATAGTTGGTTCAATGGTCAGTTATAGTTGTAGAATGGTCAATTATAGTTGTACAATGGTCAGTTATAGTTGTACAATGGTCAATTATAGTTGTACAATGGTCAGTTATAGTTGGTTCTGGGTTATAGTTGTACAATGGTCAGTTATAGTTGTACAATGGTCAGTTATGTATGGTTCAATGGTCAGTTATAGTTGTACAATGGTCAGTTACAGTTGTACAATGGTCAGTTATAGTTGTACAATGGTCAGTTATAGTTGTACAATGGTCAGTTATAGTTGTACAATGGTCAGTTATAGATGGTTCTGGGTTATAGTTGTACAATGGTCAGTTATAGTTGTACAATAGTCAGTTATAGTTGTACAATGGTCAGTTATAGTTGTACAATGGTCAGTTTTAGTTGTACAATGGTCAGTTATAGATGGTTCTGGGTTATAGTTGTACAATGACGTTCCCAGTCCTAAAAGGTTCTGGGCCCAATTGTTATGATAGGTTGTATTATTGTTGTATAAATAAAGTTGTAGTTTACTTGTTGTACTTAATTGATTCGAATTGTTGTATCTTGTATTTGTTATAGAATGTTGTAGTTGATTTATTGTCATTGTTACCGCAAGCAGATGAGTAGGATGCCACATCAACAAACACTATGTTAGGCTGTAAGTCATGTTTAATGGGTGTGCCTGCCCGTATACAGTATGTTGAGATGGTTGAAGATGAGAGGCCTAGAGGAGGTGAGGTGTTGGGAGGTAGTAAGGGAGCTTGTTTGTGTATAACCACCTGACTCAGCAGCCCTCACCCATCGAGAGAGGGTTGGGGAGGCGACAGGGTGTATCACTGTAGTTATTCAGACCACAGAGGCAACACCTAACCTGGTTTCTCTTGAGACTTTCAACACGTAAGTTTAACTGGTACTTATTGTGTACACAGGTAGACTGTGTCCATTGCTTCGTTTATTATTGTGACGACATCAAATATGGCGAATTAAGTACTCATTATAAGTGTTAAGATTAAACTCATTACATAGCTATGATTGTTATGTAAATACAGTATATATTGGATTAGACATTTATGTGATTGCCTTTGTATGTTTTATGTGAAATACTAAAAGGAATTGTATCCAACAGGTTTGACCAAATTATAATGTTTGAGTCCAACGTCACAAGTTTCACTAAATCCTCGGCGGTTAGAGTCATTGTTGTTGTTTTTGTGGCTGATGTTGTTGTAGTTGTTGTTGTTGTGGTTGTTATAGTGATTACTGTGTCTCTTGTAGTTGTTATTTTCGTAGTTTTGGGGTTGTTTTAGTTATTGTTGTTGTGGTTGTTGTTGTTCTTGTTGAAAGGACAACAGGAAACACACTACCAAGACAAGAACAGTGGCCGTATCCGGAGTAAGTTGTCATGTGGGAGGCTCTCTCGCCCTTCCAACCTTATCTATCTATCTATCAGTGTAACACA
>NW_024713973.1:0-12114 GCF_018991925.1 Homarus americanus
GTTTAAGTTAGGTTAGGTTAAGTCTATTCACTGACTCTTTTTTCTTGTGACTTTTTTTCCTGGATTCCCTATATCATATTGCTGTATCCTCCTGGCCTGAACTTATTTAAATAAAAATCTTACCGTCTGTCGTTAGTGAAGAACATGTTGTGGTACCCTTTCCTTGTACATCTTCAGTAATCACACGTATTATTTCCTAGTTAGCGATGATAATGAGTCAGACGAGACCCAATCGACGAAGGCGTTTGTTTATACTTGCAAGAGCGCGTCGCCATGTGTGACGTCGAGTGCCTGATCACCCACACCAGTACCCACAATAATGGAAAATAACACTCAACTTTATAACGTCACTCATCACGTCTCAGCTCTACGACATCAATAACGATGGTAATACTTGCAGCGTTGCCATGCAAGTGTCATTGATATATTACACAAAGTACGGGTGGAAAATCTAATAAATAAATGGTGACGGGTAAAGTTTTGCAACTGCTACGTCAGCAGGAGGGGTCTTCCCGGCTCCAGAGTTAGCACGATACTGGGGCCTGGGCTGGACGGAGGTGGACCGTGGGCGCCTGGTGGAGCTGCTGTCGAGACTCGAGTCATCAAGAATGCATGACTGGTACAACCACCATCGACCGCCTCAATGGTCGTCCACGGGGTACCGACACCCACATACACAATACAGTACTCCACCGAGTCACACATAAATGTTTTAGAAGCCAGAAGACATGTTTAAACAGCAGATTTTAAGGCTAAAATTTCTGAAATCGAAATAATCAAAGAGTTTATTTCAACATTCTCCTGACTACTGTTTTGACGGCACGTAAATCTGTTCTGTAATTGGCTATTAGACATTTTTTTTAATAAAATTACAAAAAATCAGAGCAAATGGCATTCATTATCTATACCATAATATATAGTAGTATTTAGCCCTCAGTGCAGAAGTTATTAAAGATATCTCGACCTCAGTGGTTGTTGACCGGTGAACTATATCGTCGGTCAGTTAGTAGTCACATTACAGGAAAGCACACAGATTATCTTAAAAGTTATCTTAAAAGGTTTTTTTCATACTCATTTCCAACTGTTCGGAGAGGAGTGGACTGGTGATGGGAAGTGGTAGGGTCAGTCAAGGATTAGACAGTACGCGGCCCACACACGTTCAATAATATTGACTCGGGAAAATAAATTGACAGCAATATTTCGTCAAAATCCGCCAACCACAAACGACTCAATAATATTGTGCAATGTTTAGTAGTGCTCTTGTCACCCTGTGAACTTCGTGAAGATCTGGTTCACTGACCATGGATATTGTCACGCCTGTGTAGCTCTTGCACTGGCAATTTCCCTGGGCAAGAAAAAGAAAACAAGTCGCAAAAGGAAATGCTAGATGAAGAACTGGCTGAAAACAACGACACAAATGAGAATCTCCTATCGGAATTGCGCTTAAACGAGCCAGGCGACTAAAAGATTTTCTGAGAATTGATGGAGAATGTTTCGACGAGTTACTGAAGATGGTTACTCCTGTAGGGGTATCGAGATATTAAGGTTGTCTAGCACTCAGGATGGAAGGAAACTCTAATGTGGTTTTCTTGTATAATATATAAGTTATATGATAGACAGTCTGGTGCTGGAGGTGCTGTGTGGTGAGGGGCTGCTTGGTAGAGACGTGCGGTGAGTATCGTGTTGAAGGAGGTAGATGTGCAGGAGCTTTGTTAGAGAAAATGTTGCCTGTTGCTGGCCTCCTGGTTGAATGAAATGTTAACAGCGTGGAGCTTGCTGGAGGAGATGTTGCTTGTTCAGGAAAATGGGCAGAATGAGAGTTGGTTGGTGAGGAAGCTCAGAGAAGGACATGCTCGCTGGCGGGAGCGAGGACCGCCAGGCAGGCGGAGGAGAGGCGAGGGTCGCCAGGCAGCGGCAGAGGAGGAGGTGTTGCTTGTTCAAGAAGATTGGTCAGACTGAATCTCAATGGAGAGACAGAGCTTATATACCCCGCAGCAGCCGCTATGAGTCATGGTGGGAAAACCCGAGAAGTAGCCGGTGACTAGTTCCGTTGCTAAGATACGGTAACATCTGGTTGGTTGCTAGGGAAGGCGGCACATTGGAATGTGATAGCAGGTGGTGGGCTGCTACGCAGTTAGTTTGTAGGGGAGTCGTCCACTACACTCCCCTCATTGAGAAAAGAAATACTGTACTGTGGTGCGAAAAGATGTTTCAGCACGTCAACGGCCATCAATTACATTACGATACTTGGCCACAGGGAACACATATGAGTTCCTGAAATTCATAAGTGCTATATCACCATAATCGATAGGCCAAATTATAATAGAAACCTGTGAAATATAATTCAGTGTCTCAAAGATTAAAAATACAGGTAAGGATACAAATATTGCTTAAATAACAAAATATTTTAAGGATACAGACATTATAGAAATGTATAGGTGTTGCACATATAGAAATAATTTCCAAAGATCAATGACCAAGTATATTAGTATAAAAAATGGGCATTGATAATAATTACATCTTCCACAGTGCAGGGAGTTCACGATATAGCTGTATAAATTCCAAGATGAACCTCCTGTCCTTTTTTGTGGAACCCGTATCAGGAGCAGTAGATACCTGAGGATGAAAAGAGGGTACCCAGAAATGTTGTGGGCGAGGTGGTGCTGCAAGCAGTAAAGGTGGGCAGACTGGCGAAGGAGGCGCGGGATGAATGTGCTCAAGGCGATGGGAAGGCTGGCATGGGGCAGTAGCCTTGAATGCAGAAACTGCCTGTCGTAATGTTTGCAGTAGGTCGTGACGGACAGCAGGAGTGAAGTGGTTGATGTCAGGAGTAGGTGTGAAGTCCCTGGGGAGGCGAAGGGGTTCGCCTAGGGTGAGATCCGCTGGGCTGCAGTCTATGTCTTCTTTGTGGGATGTGCGGATGCCAAAGAGCACTAAGGGTAGAGCATCCGTCCAGCTGTAGGGGTCGTGTTGTGCCTTAATGGCATCCTTCAGCTGACGATGAAACCGCTCTGCCATGCCATTGGATTGAGAGTGGTAAGAAGTAGTGAGGTGTCTGGAAGTGCCGAGGAACTGCAGGAGACTATGCCAGAGTTGTGACTCAAACTGGACTCCTCAGTCAGTGATGACAGTCGTGGGAGGACCGAAACGGGAGATCCAAACAGACAGGAAGGTGCGGACGGCTGACTCTGCTGTAGCATTAGGCATGGCTTCTGTCCACCTGGTGAAACGGTCAATGCAGGTGAAGATGTAGGTGTTGCCGCAGGATAATGGAAGAGGTCCCACGATGTCGAGGTGCACTACCTGGAAGCGTCCTTTGGGTACAGGAAAGGTTTCTAAGGGAGCCCGTGTGGAATGATGTATCTTAGGGGACTAGTAGGCCAGGCACTGGGCAGCCCGTACACGTGGGTGACTTAGTCCATGGATGTGGTTGGTGACATGCAGCGGTGAGACACCTGAAGTGACGGAGGTTGTAGCGTTTACCAACCCCTGTCTAGCGTTAGCACCAAAACATTGATGGTACCAACAGAAGGTAGGTGCACTGTGCTGGGGGCTGGCGGCGGGGTCTAAGGCAGGACGGGGATGTCGGGGTCGGTAGAACACAGTGCGTGGGTCAAGAGCAGGATCAGCAGCAGGCTTGGAGGAGTAGAACTGCTCGAGGGTGTCCATCCTGCGGTGTATAGATTGTAGCAAGTCCCTCATGTCTTGTTTGTCTGGTGGAATGCTACTTCTCTGAGGAGCATTGATCTGGTTGACAAGACCGGAGCTAAGTGATGGTGTGGCCACTGAGTTGTTAGTGGCAGGATAGTGCACAGCAGTGTATTCATGGAATACAGTACTCTGTCTGCCGTGGCTGCTTAGGTCGCCGAGGTAGTTGAGTAGTCCAATGCCGAGAGGGCGAGACGAACTTCTGCAGGGAGCTTGTGAGTGTGAAGCTGGCGCAGGATAGTGTCAGGAAGCCTGTCTGTGTGGCGGGAGTTCCGTCTCCGCATCTCGACCCAGAGATGCGCAGGCGTTGAGTTTCCGAGGGAGAAACCGGATAGGTCTTGCAGGAGACTGGTGTCAGGCCGCTGGTATCGCCTCTTGAGAGCGTCTCGTAGAGCTGTGAATTTATTGTCATCTGGGGGCTTAGTGATGACTTCTGAGACTTGTGTGGCGACTTCCGTGGGCACGGAACAGACCAGGGCGATGTTCTTCTCTTCGTCTGTAGCTGTTGAGCCGATGAGAGCTGCCTCCATGTGGATTAGCCAGTCTTCAATGTTGTGATTGAAGATTGGAAGAGTGATTCGTTCCTCATCCATCCTGTGTGTGTTACTCGGGGTCACCAATTGTTGCGTAGTGTATGTGACCAGTTGTCAAATTCTCTTTGTTAGGCTCACATACATACATTTACTAAAGATGGAGGTGAGAAGGCAAACTCACTATGGCGTTTTCTATATATATATATATATATATATATATATATATATATATATATATATATATATATATATATATATATATATATATATATATATATATATATATATATATATATATATATATATATTATATACAGTGAAACCTCGCTTTACACGGTCAATTGAACCCACGGAGGCCCGCGTAAAGCTAGAAACGCGTAAAGTGAACAACATAACATATGGGATTAATTGAAATAGAGACTCGGCCGACCCCCAAACTCCACTTTTTCCCGACACAATACGTACTTTTAGTAAAAAATAACATCTTAACTTTATGATGGTATGCACACACACACATAATATTGAAGAGAATAATATACTTTAGGTTAGGTTAGAAAAAATCAAGGTTAGGTTTAACACTTACGTTAGTAGAAGAGATGGGTCGGTGTACGGGAATGGAGGCTGGTTCCGAGGCACAGGGCAGTCTACTGGCCCTCAGGTGAGTCATCATCACTGTCATCCACACTTATCATTGCCTCCCTGACAAATCCCTCAAAGTCACTGTCTCTGTCACTATCACTGGCTTGGGCTGGCTGTGGTGGGTTGCGGGCGAAGAACTCGGTAATGCTTAGTTGACGGCTAGTGTTGATGTTGTCGTGATACACCTTGATGTAGGGATCCATAATCTGCAACAGCTGGGTAGTGAAGACTTCATACCGGCTATCGTCAGGGTCGTCGGAAAGGAGGAGCTTCAGTTTCTCTACACACTCAATGGCACCCCTTACATTACTATGCAATAACTTGCATTCTTCTTGGGATGACGCACCACCTGCCTCTTCACTGACGTCATCATCATCTAGCATCTCGTCGGCAGTCACATTAGGATCCCTTATCACCTCCATAATGTCGTCGTTGGTGGTTTCGGAGAAGCCCTTAACTGTAACACTCTGCACAGCCTCTCTGGCAAGGTCCACTGCTACTGCAACAGTCTGAACCTCACCAGTCACAGATTGACTCTGCCTCCCACCTGGAATACCTTGCAACACATGTCTCCATGCGTGATGAACCTTTGCTACAGACAGCTGATCCCATGCCTCCACCATGAAGTCCACAGCTTTCTTGACGTTGAATTTTCTCCAAAAGTGTTTCACAAGTACTTCTTGCTCTGCCTACTGTTGTTCCTCGTCCTCTTCGCTCTTGCGATCGGTGTCACCCAGGTTACGCAACTCATCCTTGGTGTTGGTATAGTCGTTCAGGAGCTTAAGCTTCTTTGCAGAGAATGCAGCTTTCACATTGCAGATTAATTCTTGGTCCATGGGCTGGATTAATGACATAGTGTTGGGAGGAAGGAATACCACATTTGCGTTAGGGTGACGATCCAACAGTAGGGGCGAGTGTCCTGGTGCATTGTCAAGCAGCAACAAAATCTTGAATGGAACATTCTGTTGCTCACATAATTTCTTCACGTCAGGAACGAAACAGTCATCAAACCAGGAGAGGGACAGAGTAGACAACATCCACGTCTTACGTGCAGTCAGCCAGTGGACATTTAGCTTGGTCATGTCCATGCTCTTGTAGGCGTGCGGCTTGCGTGCTGTGTGGATCACCGATAACTTGAGCTTACAGGTACCGGAGGCATTGGTGGTAAATAGGACGGTGATGCGCTCCTTCTGCAACTTCCGGCCCCGACACTTGCTGGCAGTCTTGACAACGAAGGTCTTGGAAGGTAGCTTTTTCTAAAAAGACCAGATTCGTCCATGTTAAACACCTGGTCGTCGGTGTACTGTCCTTCCTCCATAATCTCACGTAAAAACGGAGGAAAATGCCTAGCCGCAACACGGTCAGCACTAGCTTCTTCACCACCAGTGTTAATGTTGGTGATCTTGTTCCTCTTCTTAAACCTCTGCAACCACCCAGAGGAAGCATTGAAGGGTTTGGGCTCTACAATTCCCGTCTTACGTGACACTGCTGCATACAGTTCACATGCGTACTCCTTAACTGAGCACGTGTCCTCTGCCATGTTCCGTCTTGCCTGACGAATCAAGTAGCTCACAAGTAATTTCTCCGTCTTGAGAAGCACCTGGTTGTGGCAATACTTGATTATAGAAGCACCTGTAGACTTGTGATGTTCATGTGCTCTTTTATCTTGGCTGCATCCTTCTTGATCGTCCAGATCGTAGATTCATTAACACCATGCTGGCGCACGAGATCAACCTGTCTTGTTCCTTTCTCCAACTCTTGGATGATCTTGTATTTAATTTCGTAGCTTAGTGCACGTCGTATCTTCTTTGGCTTAGGGCGGCTGGGTCCAGGTAATGCAAGGTTTCTTTGTGGTGGTGGTGGTGGTCTGGTGGCAGCCAGTCTTATGGAACAATAGATACCGATATACACGGTGTAGCCGGGAGGGGTGTAACTTGACGCGGGTAGGCCAACGGGCTTCAACGCTCCCGCGGCGGGGCACTTCATATTGCATTAAACCAATCACAGCTATCGGGGGAGGGAGGTAAGGATGCTTGGCCCAATCACAGTCCGATATCTCATATGACATCACCGATAACGCAACAAAGACATACACTGCGCAACCTACTCGCTCCGCTTACCCAACATGGCGGGAGGTTTGAATCCAAAAATGGCGCGGCACGAGATGACCGCCAGCTGCTCTCCGCGTAAAAGAGTACATGCACCGCGTAAAGTGAGCATTCCGGGTCTGGCAGGGTACCGCATAAACGTGGAAACGCGTGAAAAAAACCCCACGTAAAGCGGGGTAATACTGTATACAAAGTAAAGCCAAAAACGCATAAAGTCAGAAACACTCCTAAAATTCCCCTAAATCACAATATATATATATATATATATATATATATATATATATATATATATATATATATATATATATATATATATATATATATATATATATATATATATATATATATATATATATATATATATATTATATATATATATATATATATATATATATATATATATATATATATATATATATATATATATATATATATATATTCTTAAATCACTACTGTTATGTGATACAGGTGATTAATTTTTATCTCTTGTGCAAAATATATGACGTTTATATTCAAATTATTTGCTGTCTAGTAAGGATTCCAGCAATGCAAATTATATTCCCCTAACTTTAGTCTGAGATATATAAGATAAAAACTTAAAGCCTACTGAAAACCACCAAACCTTTTCTGGGAAGGTGGGGGGTAGGGAGGGAGGGAGGGAGCGAGCGAGCGAGCGAGAGTGGGAAGAGGGGGTAGCGGGAGGTGAGGTGTACTTTGACAGTTAGCGGGAAGGTCTGGTGAAGTATTTAATTTATTTATTTATGTGTTTAGTTGAGTTTTTGTATTTTGCTCATAAAATTGCATAGAAATGACCGGGGATAATATAATTTACATTGCTGGAATTCTTATAAGATAGTGATTAATTTGAATATAAACAAGCTATAATTTGCATTAGACATACAAATTTTAGATCTAATTATGAATTCTCTTACAGAGAGCAAAAATTTTATCTTTTGTGCAAAATATATGACATTTATACAGTATAGTCTCGTTTTATGCGGTCAATTAAACCCATGGAAGTCCGCGTATAACGCGAAACACGTAAACGAAATAACAGAACATGGGATTAATTGAAATAGAGACTGGGCCGACCCCCGGACTACCCTTTTTGCGACACAATACGTACGTTTTAGTAAAAATAACATCTTAATTTTATGATGGTATGCACATACAATTAATATATAAGAGAAATATCAATAATATTAGGTTTTTTAACACTTACGTTAGTAGAAGAGATGGCTGGGCACGCAGGGATGGAGGGCTGGTTCCGAGGCAGAGGGCAGATTAGTGGCCCTCAGGTGTATCACTTGTATCACCACAGAGGCTAGCTGGGCCTCCATGTCAAACCCCCTCAAAGTCCATATCCTCACTATCACTGACTTGGGCTGGCTATGGCTTTGGTGGGTTGCGGGTGAAGAACTCGGTAATGTTTTGTTGACGGCTAGCATTGATGTGGTTGTGATACATCTGGACATACGGCTCCATAGATTTCAACAGAAGGTTATTTGAAACTTCATAGCGATGATTGACTGGGTCTTTGGCAAGGATGAGCTTGATTTTCTCAGCAAACTCGATGACCTCCTTCACATCACCATGTGTTAGTTTCTATTCTTGTTCTTCCGTAACACCTGGCTGCTCACTGACGTCATCATCTTCCAACATCTCGTCCGCAGTCACCTCAGGTTGCCTGATTACCTACAAGATGTCGTCGTTGGTGGTCTCGGAGAAGCCTGCAGCTCTAACACTTTGTGCAGCCTCTCTTGCAATGTCCAATGCCACAGCAACAGATTGAGCCTCACCAGCCACCGCTTGACTCTGCCTCTCACCTGGGATACCCTCCAACACATGCCGCCACGCATAACGAATCGTTGCCACAGACAGCTGCCCCCATGCCTCCACCAAGAAATCAACAGCTTTCTTGACGTTAAACAGTTTCCAGAACTACTTGACTCGCACTTCATGGTCCACCCAATCTTGTTCTGGATCCTCACTCTCGGTGCCACTCAGAAGGTTCTGCAATTCATCCTTGGTGTTGGTGAAGTCGTTCAGGAGCCAAAACTTCTTTGCGGAGAAAGCAGCCTTGACGTTGCATATCAACTCCTGATCCATTGGCTGGATTAATGACGTAGTGTTAGGGGGAAGGAAGACCACTTTTACATTGGGGTGACGATCCAGCAATAGGGGCGAGTGTCCCGGTGCGTTGTCAAGGAGTAACAAAATGTTGAATGGAACATTATGTTGTTCGTAGAATTTCTTCGCATCAGGAACGAAACAGTTGTCAAACCAGGAGAGGGACAGACCAGTGAACATCCACGCCTTTCCTGAGGTTAGCTAATGGACATTTAACTTGCTCATATCCATATTTTTGTAGGCATGCGGCTTGCGGGCTTTGTGGATCACAGACAACTTCAGCTTACAAGTGCCGGAGGCATTGGTGGTGAACAGGACGGTGATGCGCTCCTTCATTAACTTCCGGCCCCAACACTTGCTCGCAGACTTGACTACGAAGGTTTTGGATGGCAATTTCTTCCAAAACAACCCGGATTCATCCATGTTGAACACTTGGTCGTCGGTATACTGTCCTTCCTCCATAATTTCTCGTAAGAATGGGGGAAAATTCATGACGGCAGTCCGGTCAGCACTAACTCCTTCACCAACAATTTCAACGTTCGTGATCTTATTACAACGTGTGAATCCTTGCAGCCACCCAGCAGAAGCAGTGAAGGGTTTGGGCTCTGCAACTCATTTTTCTAGCCACTAATAGGTACAGTTCTCTCGCGTAGTCCTGCACTGCCCGCGTATCGACCGCCATGTTCCTTCTTGACTGACGAATCAAGTACCTGACCAATAAACTTTCAGTCTTGAGCAGCACCTTATTGTGGCAATATTTCACCATCGACGCATCTGCAGACTTTGTGATGCTCATGTGTTCTTTGATCTTGCCGGCATCCTTCTTGATGGTGCGGATCGTCTTCATATTGTCGGGCGAGATCTTGTGCCTTTCTCTAACTCCTGGACGATTTTGTACTTCACTTCATGGCTAAAGGCGCGTTGTACCTTCTTGGGCTTTGGGTGGCTTGGGCCAGGTACTTCAGGTTTCTCGGGGGTGGTGGGGGTTCAGCAGAAGCCATTATTGAGCAGATTAGCGGGCACGAGGGAGCACTGTATACACGGAGACGGAGGACAATGGAACTGATGCTTCTAAGGTCAGCGACTTATTCCCTCTGGTGGCAGGGCACGCCAAGTTAAATTAGATTAATCACAGCTTGCGGCGGAGAGGATGCGTGGCCCAATCACAGTCCGAAACGTTATCTGATGTCAGCAGTGACGTAAGAGCGACCTAGCGCGCATCTTGTCCGCGCCGCTTCCCGTGTAAATTCAGGAATGTACCGCGTAACTAATAATTGGCGCGTCTGGACACGTGCCGCGTAAATGACCAACTGCGTATAGAAAATCCGCGTAAACCGAGACTATACTGTATTCAAATTATTCACTGTCTTGCAAGGATTCCAGCAAGGCAAATTATATTCTCCTAACTTCAGTCTGAGATATTATATAAAATAAAAACTAAAAGCCTACTGAAAACCACCAAATCTTTTCTGGGAAGGTGGGGGATAGGGAGGGAGGGGTGACAGTAACAAGTTTGACAGTTGGCGCCGAGGTGTGAAGTATTTAATTATTTATGTCCTTTAGATTGAGTTTTTGTTTTTTGCTCATAAAATTGCATAGAAGTGACTGGGGAGAATATAATTTACATTGCTGGAATTCTTATAAGATAGTGATTAATTTGAATGTAAACATGTCATAGTTTGCACTAGACAAAAATTTTCTAATCATTTTGTACATTATTTTGATTACATGTACAGTTCAGCTTTGCCCTTAGGACAGTGTGTGCAAGGTGGGTAGATACCAGGTAGCCTCACGCAGGCCCATAGGAAATCACTAATTGGGAACTCTACTCTCGAGATCGCTAAACCACGGCCCTTTTGTCACTTCATGCGTTTGTAATATTGTGGTATTATTATCTGTATAGATCCTTTCTCTAATCAAAATATACTACAGGTTGTACCTCTCTAGTCCGTGGTCCTGAAACTCTGCATCCTGAAACGATTAGCTTGTCCACAGGTAGATAGGCGCATTTATCTGAACACCATATTATTATTATTACAGGAGTATTAAATTTTTGCCCCTCAGGCCCTAATGTGGGTCAGTGACCTATTCCCGGGTGGGCTAATCCCCTTAAAAAAAAAAGCCGCGGGAAATTAAGGTTTGTTTACATCCGGCAGTTCGGCTGCGCTCTCTCTCTCTCTCTCTGCTTGTCTATACAGAGTACAACATTTAACCCTTCAATATATATGAGCAGTAAATAAGTGTTGCTTTCATATTCTTATGTAGAGTAATGACGATATGTTTTCACATGTGCGCACTTACATACGCTCACTCACTTTTTTTTACCATTAATGATTAGCTACTTATATTGTTCCATTTATTAACATTAAATAACATTACAGGTACTTCAAACAACCATATTAATTTTTTTTACATTAATTTTACTACAGCTACAATCCGGGTCTTATTTTCTTCAGTTTTATATGTAGAACCAATCAGTCACTGGTTTTGTAATCAACGAAAACAATGCTGTGTCATTTCCTCGTGTTTTAATATTCAACATATTATTAATTAATTGTCTTGCTCATTTTGCACACATAAACATTAATTCAATAAAAAAGACATTCAGTAATAAACAATAATGAATCTTTTGTACATAAGAGAAATGACGCTGTTTACATGATTATGCACGTCGTCTGCACATTGGCGGGCCGTTTAAACCCGTCGAAATTCAAGTTTCCGCCGTCAAAATTTTTATTTATTTTTTTTTGTGTGTGTTCCAATAAAATACGTTGAATTAAAAACTCGCGAAATTTGAGAAGCTACTATACGACATTTAACCCTTCAATATGTCTTCAAAGAGACCATGATGCAGAGAAAGTGGTGCTAGTGCTTCCAGGCATAAGCACAAGTCACTATCTATCCAGGAAAAGGGTGAATTTCCATGGTCCGGCAATTTCCATGGTCCGGCACCGGTCAGGTCCCGAGGTTGCCGGACTAGAGAGGTACAACCTGTA
>NW_024713974.1:0-17500 GCF_018991925.1 Homarus americanus
CTCAGTTCAGTTAAGTATTTATCCCGCCTCTTCCCCACCCCACCCACCCCCCACCCCGCCTCACCCACTGATCCCACCCGCCACCCACCCGCCCACCCACCCACCCTGCCCATCACCCCGCCCGTACTTACCCACCCGCCTGCCACCGCCCACCCACCCGCCTTACCCCACCCCTTGCCCCCACCCCCCACCTGCCCTCCACCCACCCACCCTACCCTTCGCTTTACCGCCCACCACCCACCCACCCACCCGCCCACCCACCCACCCACCCACCCACCCACCCACCCTGCCCATCCACCCACCCCATACCCTACCCACCCTTCACCCACCACCTCCTTCACCACCCATACCGCCGCCTCTTACCCATTACTTCCTTTACCCACCCACCCACCCACCCCACCCACCACCCCACCCTGCCCCCTCCACCCACCCCCACCCCACCCCTCTTGCCCGCCCACCACCCGCCCACCCACCCACCCACCCACCGCCTCTCTTCGGGCCTGGGCTCAACACCGGCCTTCAGGCCTGCACATACACATATACATTGATACCTTACAAATCAATGTGTGTGCTGTTGGTATTGTTAATAAAAACCGTGAAACCAATGTTATACATGTTCCACATTGGTCACATCGGTCATGTCAGGCGTCATGTCCGTCATGTCAGGCGTATCAGTCTGTCAGCCATGTCATTTCGCCTGGTCATGTCAGGGTGTATCGAAGATATGTCGAGTCATGTCAGAGTCATGTCAGAGATATGGTAGAGGTGATGTCAGAGACCATGTCTTGATACAGCAACCTCCCAAAAAATAGAACAAAACCCAAAAAAGAACCCACATTCCACGACCCTGAAAAACAAGCCTGAGCAGGCCCCAGAAACAAAACCCCACAAACAAATCCCACTTCTTTTAAATAAATTCTATAATGCTTGACCAAACATTTTTAAACTCACTTATTTATCAAAAAACAGTACTGAAGGCATCACTCTGTATACTAACTGTTGTATAAACTTCATCCTCTATTTTATCTTATTCTTTTCACCGAGCAGGCTCAAATAGCGTGTGCTCATTTTACCAAGTCAGGTAGTATTTATATAAAGCAATACTGCTATGAAAATAAACTGTTGAGCCAGTATGCAATGTTGCAGTATTCCCCTCACATGCCCCCCCCCAGGCCCCCTCTCCCCCCCCACCCAGAACCCTCCCTCCCTCCCCCAGCAACACTTGCTTGTATCTCGTGGTATGCTGCAGAGTTAGACCCAAGCATATATCAGTACCCAACCGCCTTTATGACAGTGTTTGTCTATTGTAAACCTCTCCTGCCACCTTCCTCTCTTACCTCCACACACACCTCACACATACACGCCTCAACACACTTCATTTGACTTGCAAACACCTCCATCTGACTCATACATTCACGGCTTTCACATACGCCCCACTTACGACTCAAGCTTGCCTCATACGCTCACTTACACATCCCCCTCTACACATTTCACATACGTCTCTCCTTACCCTTTCTTGTTTTCACACATCTCACACATTACATACACTTCACACCTCATACAGCTGCTTACGCCTCCCACACGCCTCACACACAATACTCACTTACACACACACACGCCTCCCAGCTCCAAATGTCCTCACGCTCACACACTCATCACATGACTCGCACACGCCTCACACAGGCTTCATGTATGCGCCTCACGCTCACGTGCTTATCACTGATGCTCACTCACGACTCACCCCCGCCTCCACATTAACCCCACGTCTCACGTGACTCACACACGCCTCGCGACTCACTTCCACACGCCTCACACGTCTCACGTGACTCACACCTCACACGACTCACACACGCCTCACATCTCCACGCCTCACCGTCTCACATTGACACACTGCTACACGACTCACATACGCCTCACATTTCTTTTACGCCTCACACATCTCCCACAGCTCCCATCTTGTCTCACACCTCCCTTTCATACATTCAAAACTCCCACACATACATCCTCACATCATCCTTCATACATCTGCATCTTGTGCATGTGCCTGTTACCATACACACTTACGTCACCATACGTCACTGCATACCGACCCGTCACCATGCACTTCATCACTTCATGCACGCTCATTCGCCATACGCCTGTCACCATTACACCTCTCCCATCATGCACGCCAGTCTCGCCACGCCCATCCACTATGCGCGCCGTTACCATACACACTTATTACCTTTATCATCTCCCCATGCACGCCACGTCTGCATACGCCCGTCACCATTCACATATTACCATTATCATCTCCCACCATGCACGCCGTCACCTTGCACGCCCCGTCACCCATTCCATTTCCCTACATACGCCCATTACCATTCACATCTCCCCTGCATGCACGCCCATTACCCATTCATCACCGCTTGCACCAGTTACCATTCACATCTCCCCTACGCCACGCCGTTACCCATTCCATCTCCACCATACGCCCGTCACCATTCACATCTCCTGCTTGTGCGCCCGTCACCATTACATCTCCCCACCATGCGCCCATCACACCATGCACGCCCGTCACCATGTGCAACGTCACCATTCCTCTACATCCACCCGTCACCATGCACATGCGTCACCATACACGCCGTGCATTCACATCTCTCTCCCCAATACGCCCGTCCTTCTGCAGGCCTGTTATCGTATCATCTCCCATACGCCCGTCACCTTACGCCCGTCACCATTCGCCGTCACTATGCGCGCCCGTTACCGTGCTCATCTCCCACCATGCACGCCCGTCACCGCCTCCCGTCTTCATACGCTGTTACCGTTCATCTCACCATGCACGCCGTTACCATTCACGCCCGTCACTATGCGCGCCCGTTACCATTATCGTCCCACCATGCACGCCCGTCACTATGCGGTTGTGTCATCTCCCACCGTTTGCACGCCCGTCATTATGAGCCCGTTACCATATGATCGTTGCCATTATCATCTCCCACGCATCTGTTCATTTCATCTGTCACTATGCCACGCCCGTCACCATGCCCACGCCGTTACCATTCGCGTTTGGTTATCCCTCATGCCGACCATGTATCGTCACCTGCACGCCTCCCATACACCGTCACCATTCACATCTCCCACCATGCACGCCCATCTGCAGCCCTCACCATGCACGCCCACCGTCGCCACGCCCGTCACCATTCATCTCCCCACGCCCTTATACGCCCGTCACCATACCTCTTCATCTCCCTATGCACGCCCGTCACCATACGCCCGTCTGCGCCACGCCCGTCACTACTGCGCGCCCATTACCTTCGCCACGCCCGCGTCTGTACGCCCGTCACTATGCGCGCCCATTACCATTATCATCTCCCACCATGCACGCCCGTCACCCTACCGCGCCGTTACCATTATCATCTCCCCACCATGCACGTCGTCACTATGCCGGGCCGTTACCATGTGCGCTCGTTACCATTATCATCTCCCACCATGCGTCCGTTACCATTATCATCTGACCATGCACGCCCGTCACCGTGCACGCCCTTCCCATGCACGCCCATTACCATGCAGCGTTATTATCATCTCCTATTACGCCCGTTACCATTATCATCTCCCCACCCTGCACCGTCCATCGTCACCATGCGCCCGTCACCCATGCACGCCCGTCACCTCATCTCCCATCAGCACGCCCATCACCATGCACGCCCGTCACCATGCACGCCCGTTACCATTATATCTCATCACCTTCGCCCGTCACCGCCACCACGCCCGTCACCATTTTGGTGGTCACCATCTCCCTCATGCACGCCCGTCACCATCCACGCCCCGTCACCATTCCATCTCCCACCATGCACGCCCGTCACCTGCACGAACGTCACCATTCACATCTCCCATCCACCGTGCGCCGTCACCATGCACGCCCGCCCTGCGCCACGCCCGTTACCATTCCATCTCCCATGCCCGTTACCATTCACATCTCCCTGCAGCCATTACCATTCACATCTCTCACCATGCATTGCCATTCATCTCCCATGTTCCATCACCATTCACATCTCCCCCATGCACGCCCGTCACCATACGCCCGTCACCATGTGAAACGTCCTGTCCTCTCCCTATCCCACGCCCGTCACATGCACGTCCGTCACCATGCACCCCGTCTCGCCACCATTACATACACCGTTACCATTCACATCTCCCATGCCCGTTACCATTCATCTCCCCTACATGCACGCCGTCACCATTCACATCTCCCCATCACCATGCACGCCGTCACTGTGAACGTCTCTCTCTCTGTCCACACCGTCCGCATGCGCCGTCACCATGCGCCCGTCACCATGCACGCCGTTACCGTCACATCTCCCACCATGCCGTTACCGTTCACGCCGTGCAGGTTGCCATTCATCTCCCTACATGCACGCCCGTTACCATTCATATCTCCCACCATACGCCCATTTGTATTCATCTCCCACCATACACCGTTACCATTCACATCTTCCTTACGCCCGTTACCATTCACATCTCCACCATGCACGCCCGTTGCCATTCACATCTCCACCATGCACGCCCATCACCATGCACGCCCGTCACCATTCATCTCCCCACCATGCACGCCCATCAGCCATACGCCCGTCACCATGCACGCCCGTTACCATTTATATCTCCCACCATACGCCCGTCACCATGCACGCCCATCACTATTTATCTCCCCTATACACGTCACCATGCACATCTCTCACCACACGCCCGCCACCATGCACGCCCGTTACCATTTATATCTCCCTACATATACGCCCGTCACCATGCACGCCCATCACTATTTACATCTCCCACCACACACCCGTCACCATGCATCTCTCACCATACACGCCCGTCACCATGCACCGTCACCATGCACATCTCTCACCATACACGCCACCAGCCCATCACCATTCACATCTCCCACCATTACGCCCGTCACCATGCACGGCTGTCACCAATCACATCTCAACCATACACGCCCGCCACCATGCACGCCCGTCACCATTCACATCTCCCCAAGCTTACGCCCGTCACCATTCACATCTCCCACCATGCACGCCGTCACCATTCACATCTCCCACCATGCATGCCCGTCACCATTCATCTCCCCAGCATACACGCCGCCACCATGCGCCCGTCACCATTCACATCTCCCCTCGCACGCCCGTCACCATGCACGCCCGTCACCATTCACATCTCCCAGCCCACGCCCGCCACCATGCACGCCCGTCACCATTCACATCTCCCACCAAGCACGCCCGTCACCATTCACATCTCCCACCATGCACGCCGTCACCATTCCATCTCCTGGCTGCGCGTCACCATTCACATCTCCATACATACCGCCCGCCTGCACGCCCGTCACCATTCACATCTCCCTGGCTTGCACGCCCGTCTGCATGCACGCCCGTCACCATTCATTCCCAGCCATACACGCCCGCCACCATGCACGCCGTCACCATCATCTCCCAGCACGCCCGTCACCATTCACATCTCCCCTGCATGCCGTCACCATTCACATCTCCCCACCATGCACGCCCGTCACCATGCACGCCCGTCACCACACACCCATCACCATACGCCCGTCACCATTCACATCTCCCCCTACGCCCATCACCATGCACGCCCGTCACCATGCACGCCCCGTTACCATTATCTCCTATTCACGCCCGCCACCATGCACGCCCGTCACCATTCATCTCCCCACCAAGCACGCCCGTCACCATACGCCCGTCACTTTCACATCTCTTTCCTGGCCGCCCGTCGCCATGCACGCCCGTCACCGTTCATCTCCCGCCAAGCACGCCCGTCACCATGCACGCCCGTCACCATTCACATCTCCCACCATGCACGCCGCCACCATGCACGCCCGTCACCATTCATCTCCCCTGGCTTACGCCCGTCACCATGCACGCCCGTCACCATTCACATCTCCTGGCACGCCCGTCACCATGCGCCCGTCACCATTCATCTCCCGCACGCCCGTCACCATGCACGCCCGTCACCATTCATCTCACCAAGCACGCCCGCCACCATGCACGCCGTCACCATTCACATCTCTAGCTTACGCCCGTCACCATGCACGCCCGTCACCATTCATCTCCCCTGCAACGCCCGCCACCATACGCCCGTCACCATTCACATCTCCCGGCATACACGCCCGCCTGCATGCGCGTCTTGTGCGTCTCTGGCCGCCCGTCATTCATGCGTCTTACCAGTTCGTCTCCCCGACCATGGCCGTTCATCTCCACCATGCACGCCCGTCACCATTCACATCTTCCACATACGTCACCCAGCTCGCGCCGTCTGCACCCCATCACCATGCCGTCGCAGCCCGTCATTCATCTCCCCACCATGCACGCCGTCACCATGCACGCCGTCTCCATCACATCTCCCACCATGCACGCCCGTCTTCACATCACCATGCACGCCCGTCACCATGCACGCCCGTGACCATCACATTCCCACCATGCACGCCCGTCACCATGCACGCCGTCTGGCGCCGGCCCATTTCATCTCCACACCATGCACGCCCGTCACCATTTACATGGTTTCACCCTCTCACTTGCGCCTGCATGTCTCACTTCTCTGATACTGACCGTCACCATGCACCGTCTTGTTCATCTCCCTATGCCCGTCACCATTTCATCTCTGCATCTTGTCCGTCCATCTCAGCTTGCCTCTGCCGTCACCATCTCCACGCCCGTCTGCATGCACGCCCGTCACCATTCACATCTCCCCAACCATACACGCCCGCCACCATGCACTTGTCACCATTCACTTCTCCCACAATGCACGGCCGTGCCATGCACGCCCGTCACCATTCACATCTCCCCACCATGCACGCCGTCACCGCTGCACGCTGTGAATACCGTCCGTCACCATGCCGTCTGTCGCCGCACGTCCTGTCACCATGCACGCCCGTCTCTTACGCCCTACTATTCATGCACGCCCATCACCATCACGCCTGTCACCATGCACGCCTGTCTGCTTACGCCGTCACCATGCACGCCCGTCACCATTCACATCTCCCATACGCCCATCACCATGCACGCCGTCACCATGCACGCCCGTCACCATACATCTCCCCTACGCCGCCATCACCATGCACGCCCGTCCCACCCATCTGTTTACATCTCTCCCACCATGCACGCCCATCACCATGCACGCCGTCACCATGCACGCCCGTCACCATTAACATCTCACCATACGCCGTCACCATTAACATCTCACCGCACGCCGTCTCCATGCACGCCCGTCACCATTCACATCCCCATGCACGCCCGTCTGCTCCCCGTCACCACCGCCGGTCACCACACGCCCGTCACTATGCACGCCCATCACCTTGCACGCCCGTACCATCACATCTTCCACCATACACGCCCGTCTGCATGCGCCCGTCACCATTCATCTCCTGCGCCGTGCCGCCCGTCACCACGCGGTCACCATACCGCCGTCACCACGCCCGTCACCATGCACGCCCGTCACCATACGTCCTCACCACCACTACATCATCACGCCCATCACCATTACATCTTCCTGCACCATGCACGCCCGTCTCCATCGCCAGTCTCTACACCGCCGTCACCATGCACGCCCGTCACCATGCACCCGTCACCATACACGTCCTCACCACACTACCATCGCCCATCACCATTCACATCTTCCACCATGCACGCCCGTCACCATGCACGCCCATCACCATTCACATCTTCCTGCGCGCCGTCACCATACGTCCGTCACCATACACGCCCGTTACCACCGTCCCGTCACCATACACGCCCGTCACGATTCATCTTCCACCCACGCCCGTTATGCGCCCGTCCTATCCACGCCGTCACGATTCACGTCTTTCACTATGCGCCGTTACCATACGCCCGTCACCATGCACGCCCGGCACCATACGTCGTCACGATACGTCTCTCCGCCACGCCCTATTCTGCCGTACCATGCGCCCGTCACCATGCACGCCCGTTACCATACATCTTCCACCATGCACGCCCGTTACCTATACATCTTCCTATGCACGCCCGTCACCATACATCCGTCACCATACACGTCCTCACCATGCGCCGTTACCATACACATCTTCCACCATGCACGCCGTCACCGCACACATCCGTCTCCACGTCCCGTCACCATACGCCCGTTACCATTCATCTTCCCACAATGCACGCTCGTCACCATGCACGCCCTACAAAATGCGCCGTTACCATTCACATCTTCCACCACGCACGCCCGTCTGCCGCCCGTCACCATGCGTCCCGTCACCGCACGCGTCTGTCGCCATGCACGCCCGTTACCATTCATCTTCCATCATGCACGCCCGTCATTCACCATTTCATACACGTCCGTCACCATACACGCCCGTCACCATTCACATATTCCCACCATGCAGCCCGTCACCATACATGCCCGTCACCATGCACCCATCACCATTCACATCTCCCAATGCCGTCTCATTGACAGCTCCCACCATGCGCCCGTCACCATGCACCCGTCACCATTCACATCTCCCTACGCCCGTCTGCACGCCCGTCACCATACGCCTTTACCATTATATCTCCCACCATTCCGTCACCATGCACGCCCATCACCATTTACGCTCTCCCATACCGTCACCATGCACATCTCTCACCATGCACGCCCCCGCCACACGCCCGTCACCATTCATCTCCCTGCGCACGCCCGTCACCATGCGCCCGTCATTCACGCATCTCCCCTGCACGCCCGTCACCATGCACGCCCGTCACCATTCATCTCCCAGCCATACCGCCCGCCACCATGCGCCGTCACCATTCACATCTCCCACCAGCACGCCCGTCACCATGCACGCCCGTCACCATTCACATCTCCCAAACACGCCCGTCACCATGCACGCCGTCACCATTCATCTCCCCCGCACGCCCGTCACCATACGCCCGTCACCATTCACATCTCCCCACCAACACGCCCGTCACCATACGCCCGTCACCATTCATCACCGCACGCCCGTCACCATGTACGCCCGTCACCATTCATCTCCCCGCATGCCCGTCACCATGCACGCCCGTCACCATTCACATCTCCCCTGCGCCCGTCACCATGCACGCCCGTCACCATTCACATTCCCACCATGCACGCCCGCCTGCATCGCCCGTCACCATTCATCTCCCACTGCACGCCCGTCACCGCATGCGCCGTCACCATTCACATCTCCCCACCAGCACGCCCGCCACCATGCGCCCGTCACCATTCATCTCCTACCGCACGCCCGCCACCATGCACGCCCGTCACCATTCACATCTCCCACCATGCACGCCCGTCACCATCTCACATCTTCCCACCATGCACGCCCGTCACCATGCACGCCCGTCACCATACACACTCCATCACCATGCACGCCTGTCACCATGCATGCCCGTCACCATTCACATCTCCCACCATGCACGCCCGTCACCATGCACGCCCGCCACCATGCACGCCCGTCACCATTCACATCTCCCACCAGCACGCCCGCCACCATGCACGCCCGTCACCATTCACATCTCCCCACCATGCACGCCCGTCACCATGCACGCCCGTCACCATTCACATCTCCCCACCAAGCACGCCCGCCACCATGCACGCCCGTCACCATTCACATCTCCCACCATGCACGCCCGCCACCATGCACGCCCGTCACCATTCACATCTCCCACCAGCACGCCCGTCACCATGCACGCCCGTCACCATTCACATCTCCGCACGCCTGCCACCATGCACGCCCGTCACCATTCACATCTTCCCACCAAGCACGCCCGCCACCATGCAAGCCCGTCACCACATGCCCGCCACCATGCACGCCCGTCACCATTCACATCTCCCCACCATGCATGCCCGTCACCATGCACGCCCGTCACCATTCACATCTCCCAGCCATACGCCCGCCACCATGCACGCCCGTCACCATTCACATCTCCCACCATGCATGCCCGTCACCATTCACATCTCCCACCATGCACGCCCGTCACCATGCACGCCCATCACCACACACCCATCACCATGCACGCCCGTCACCATGCATGCCCGTCACCATTCACATCTCCCCACCATGCACGCCCGTCACCATGCACGCCCGTCACCATACATGCCCGTCACCATTCACATCTCCCACCATGCACGCCCGTCACCACACACCTACCACCATGCACGCCCATCACCATTCACATCTCTCCCACCATGCACGCCCGTCACCATTCACATCTCCCACCATGCACGCCCGTCACCATGCACGCCCGTCACCACACGCCCGTCACCATGCACGCCCGTCACCATCTCACATCCCACCATGCACGCCCGTCACCACACACCCATCACCATGCACGCCCATCACCATTCACATCTCCCACCATGCACGCCCGTCACCATTCACATCTCCTGCATCACGCCCGTCACCATGCACGCCCGTCACCATTCACATCTCCCACCAAGCACGCCCGCCACCATGCAAGCCTGTCATACACGCCCGTCACCCTGCACGCCCGGACCATTCACATCTCCCCACCATGCACGCCCGTCACCATGCACGCCCGTCACCATTCACATCTCCCACCACACGCCCGTCACCATGCACGCCTGTGACCATTACATCTCCCACCATGCACGCCCGTCACCATGCACGCCCTGTCACCATTCACATCTTCCCACCATACACACCCATCACCATGCACGCCTGCATCACCATTCACATCTCCCACCATGCACGCCCGCCACCATGCACGCCCGTCACCATTCACTTTCCCACACGCACGGCCGTCACCACATCTTCCACCATGCACGCCCGTCACCATACACACTCCGTCACCATGCACGCCTGATAAAATGCACGCCCGTTACCATTCACATCTTCCACCATGCACGCCCGTCCCCGCACGCCCGTCACCATGCACGCCCGTTACCATTCACATCTTCCACCACGCGCCGTCATACACGCCGTCCTGTACGCCCGTTACCACGTCCGTCATACACGCCTGTCACCATACTCGCCCGTCACCATTCACATCTCCACCAGCACGCCCATCACCATTCATCTCTCACCATGCACGCCCATCACCGCACATCTCTCACCATGCACGCCTTACCGCCAGGTCACCATTCCATCTCCCATGATGCACGCCCGTCACCATACCCGTCAGCCCATCTCCCAACGCCGCCCGTCACAATGCTCGCTCGTCACCATACACGTCTGTCACCGCACGCTGTCATCATTCACTCTCACCATACGCTCGTCTTCACCACGTCTGTCACCGCCACGCCCGTCACCATTCACATCTCCCACGCACGCCCGTCACCACGCTCGTCACCGCGCACGTCTGTCACCATACGCCAGTCACCATGCACGCCCTTCACCATACATGCCCGTTACAACACCGTCTGTCTGTACACGCCCGTTGCCATACGTCAGTCACCATACATGCCGTTACCATACGTCAGTCACCATACATGCCCGTTACCATACACTTCCGTTACCATGCGCCCCTTCACCGTCATGCCCGTTACCACACGTGTGTCACGCTCCTCCGCCATGCACGCCCTTCACCGTACATACCGTTACCATACACGCCCGTTACCATACGCCCGTTACCGCCCCATGCCTGTTACCATACGTCTGTTACCATACAGGTCCTTCACCATACGTCCGTCACCATACACAGCAGTGTATTTAGAAAGAGTCGAGGGATCCGTATTATTATTATTATTTTTTTATTATTAATATTATTATTATTATAATTATTATTATTACTTTTTATTATTATTATTTTATATTATTATTATTATTATTATTATTATTATTATTATTATTATTATTATTATTATTATTATTATTATTATTATTATTATTATTATTATTATTATTATTATTATTATTGTTATTATTATTTTTATTATTATTATTATATTTTATTATTATTATTATTATTTTATTATTATTATTATTATTACTATTATTACTATTATATTATATTATTATTATTATTATTATTAATATTATTATTATTATTATTATATCATTATTATTGTTATTATTATCATTACCTTTATTATTATTATTATTATTATTATTATTATTATTATTGTTATTATTATTATTATTATTATTATTATTATTATTATTATTATTATTATTATTATTATTATTATTATTATTGTTAATATTATCATTGCAACTGATATTATTATTAATCTATTATTACTATTATTATTATATGATGAAATATATCCCAGATCTGTTTAAATCTGGACAATATATATATATATATATATATATATATATATATATATATATATATATATATATATATATATAAAAATCTGACCAAAACACCAAAATCCAACACAAATTTAAGGTTAAGAAACAAACAAATAAAATCTTAAGTCTTAGAGGAAACGACCATTAGGGAACAAATTATATCCATACACAGACATTGAGGTCAGCAGATGTGTCGTTTATATTCCTAGAGGTCAATTAGGCGCCTTCACTTGATACCTTAACTACCCCTTAACCACCTACTGCCCACCTGACCCTCCTCACTCCCTCACCCTCTACTCCCCACCTCCCCTCACCCACCTCACTCCCTCCCTCACTCCCTCACCCACCTCCCTCACCTCCTCACCTCCCTCACTCCCTACCCTCCCTCACCTCCCTCCTCCTCTCCTCCCCTCACCCACCTCCTCACCACCTCCCTCCCTCTCCTCCCTCTCTCACTCCCTCCTCCACCCACCTCCCTCCCTCACCCATCCCTCCCTCCCTCCCCACCTCCCCTCCCTCCCTCACCCACCCTCCTCCCTCCACCCCCCCTCCCTCCCCCCTCACTCCTCACCCACCTCCCTCACTCCCTCCTCACCTCCCCTCCTCCCTCCCACCCACCTCTCACTCACCTCACCCCCTCCCTCCTCTCTCACCCACCTCCCTCACTCCCTCACCCTCCTCCTCCCCACCTCCTCCCTACCCCTCACCCCCTCCCCCTCCCTCCTCTCCACCTCCCTCCACCTCCCTCCTCCTCACCCTCCCTCACTCTCCACCTCCTCCCTCCTCCCTCACCCACCTCCTCCTCCCTCCCCCCTCCCTCCCTCCCTCACCCCCTCCTCCTCCCTCACCACCTCCCCCTCACCTCACCTCCCTCCTCCTCCCCCACTCCCTCACCTATCTAGAGCTTCTCCCCTTAGGTTGGCTGGAGAATGAGAAGAGTGGTCTGGAGGAATGAGTAGTGGGCGGAGTAGGTGTGGATGAAGATGTGGGTGTGGTTGTGGTGTGTAGCAGTGTAAGAATGGTAATGGAAGAGATAGAAAATAATGAATAAGTGAGGGAGAAATGAGAAAGACAACTGAGTGAAATATAAAATAATTAATGAGAGAGAGAGAGAGAAGAGAGAGAGAGAGAGAGAGAGAGAGAGAGAGAGGGGGGGGAGAGAGAGAGAGAGAGAGAGAGAAAGAGAGAGAGAGAGAGAGAGACAGTACAAAATAAATCGAAAGAAAGAGAATGAGAGAACAAGATAATTTAGAAGAATTAAAGGGGAAACGACAATAACAGAAGAAGAAGGAAAGAAGATATGAAGATAATTAAGAATGAAGGAGAAAGGAATAAAAAATAATGAAATAAAGAAACTGAAGAATGATAGGGGGAAGAAGGAAGAGAGAAAGAATGAGCTAAGATAAAGAGAAATAGAGGAGAGAGAAAAATAGAGGAGGAGAGAGAAAAGATCAAATAGAGGAGAGAGAGGAGAAGGGAAAGAGGGACACACCACAGAGGGAAACATCAGAGAGAGAGAGAGAGAGAGAGAGAGAGAGAGAGAGAGAGAGAGAGAAGGGAGAGAGAGAGAGAGAGAGAGACACTCATCACGGTACAGTGTCAAGACAGTGGTATCATCAACCATCCAGCTAATTGACATCCTATTCCAGGAGGTTAAGCCACGAGATGGGTCCAGGGGAGGGAAGGAGGGGAGGAATGGAAATGGGTCCAGGGGGAGGGAGGAGATGTCTTAGGAGGAGGGAGGGAGAGGGTCTAGGAGGAGGGAAAGGGAGGGGGAGGGAAGGGAAATGGGTCCAAGGGGAGGAGGAGATGGGTCCAGGAGGGGAGGGAGATGGGTCCAGGAGGAGGGAAAGGGAGGGGAGGAAGGGAAATGGGTCCAAGGGGAGGGAGGGAGATGGGTCCAGGGGAGGGGAAAGGAGGGGGAGGAAGGAAATGTCCAGGGGAGGGAAGGGAGGGGAGGAAGGAAATGGGTCCAAGGGGGAGGGAAAGGAGGGGGAGGAAGGGAATGGGGTCCAGGGGAGGGAGGGGAGATGGGTCCAGGGGAGGGAAAGGGAGGGGAGGAAGGGAAATGGGTCCAGGGGAGGAGGGGAGATGGGGTCCAGGAGGAGGGAAAAGGAGGGGGAAGATGGTCCAGGGGAGGGAAAAGGAGGGGAGGAAGGGAGATGGGTCCAGGAGGAGGGAGGGAGATGGGTCCAGGGGAGGGAAAAGGAGGGGAGGAAGGGAGATGGGTCCAGGGGGAGGAGGGAGATGGGTCCAGGGGAGGGAAAGGAGGGGAGGGAAGGGAGATGGGTCCAGGGGAGGAGGTGGGAGATGGGTCTAGGGGAGGGAAAAGGAGGGGAGGAAGGGAGATGGTTCTAGGGGGAGGAGGGAGATGGTCCAGGGGAGGGAAAAGGAGGGGGAGGAAGGAGATGGGTCCAGGGGGAGGAGGGAGATGGGTCCAGGGGGAGGAAAAGGAGGGGAGGAAGGGAGATGGGTCCAGGGGGAGGAGGAGATGGGTCCAGGGGAGGGAAAAGGAGGGGAGGAAGGGAGATGGGGTCCAGGGGAGGAGGGAGATGGGTCCAGGGGAGGGGAAAGAGGGGAGGAAGGAGAGGAAGAGCAGGGGGAGGGGAAAAAGGAGGGGAGGAAGGGGAGATGGGTTCAGGGGGAAGGAAAAGATGGGGAGGAGGGAGATGGGTCCAGGGGAGGGAAAAGAGGGGGAGGAAGGGAGATGTGTTCAGGGGGAGGAAAAGAAGGGGGAGAAGGGAGATTGGTTCAGGGGAGGAGGGAGATGGGGTCAGGGGAGGGAGGGGATGGGGTCCAGGGGAGGGAAAAGGAGGGGAGGAAGGGATGGTTACAGGGGAGGGAAAAGGAGGGGAGGAAGGGAGATGTGTCTTTAGGGGGGAAGGGAAAAGAAGGAGAAGGGGATTGTCAGGGGAGGGAGAGATGGGTCCAGGGGGAGGAAGGGGATGGGTCCAGGGGAGGAAAAGGGAGGGGAGGGAGGGAGATGGGTCCAGGGGGAGGAAAAGGAGGGGAGAAGGGAGATGGTTCCAGGGGGAGGGAGGAGATGGGTTCAGGAGGAGGGAGGGAGATGGTCCAGGGGAGGGGAGGGAGAGATGGGTCAGGGGAGGGAGGAGATGGGTCCAGGGGGAGGAGGGAGATGGGTCCAGGGGAGGGAGGAGATGGGTCCAGGGGAGGAGGGAGATGGGTCCAGGGGAGGGAGGAGATGGATCCAGGGGAGGTAAAAGGAGGGGAGGAAGGAGACGGGTCCAGGGGAGGAGGGAGATGGGTCCAGGAGGAGGGAAAAGGAGGAGGAGGGAAGGAGATGGGTCCAGGGGAGGAAGGAGATGGGTCCAGGGGAGGGAGGGAGATGGTCCAGGGAGGAAGGGAGATGGGTCCAGGGGGAGGAAGGGAGATGGGTCCAGAGGAGAAGGGAGATGGGTCCAGGGGAGGAAGGAGATGGGTCCAGAGGAGGAAGGGAGATGGGTCCAGGGGAGGAAGGAGATGGGTCCAGGGGGGAGGAAGGGAGATGGGTCCAGAGGGAGGAAGGGAGATGGGTCCAGGGGGAGGAAGGAGATGGGTCCAGAGGGAGGAAGGGAGATGGGCAGGGGGAGAGGAAGGGAGATGGTCCAGGGGAGAGGAGGGAGATGGGTCCAGGGGAGGAAGGGAGATGGGTCCAGGGGGAGGGAAAAGGAGGGGTGGAAGGGAGATGGGTCAGGGGAGGAAGGGGAGATGGGTCCAGGGGGAGGGAAAAGGAGGGGGTGGAAGGGAGATGGGTCCAGGGGAGGAAGGGAGATGGGTCCAGGGGGAGGAAAAAGGAGGGGGTGGAAGGGAGATGGGATCAGGGGAGGAAGGGAGATGGGTCAGGGGAGGAAGGGAGGGTCCAGGGGAGGGAAAAGAAGGGAGGGGAAGGGAGATGGGTTCAGGGGGAAGGGAAAGGAAGGGGGAGAAGGGAGATTGGTTCAGGGAGGGAAAAGGAGGGGTGGAAGGGAGATGCGGTAGGGGAGAAGGGAGATGGGTCCAGGGGGAGGAAGGGAGATGGGTCTAGGGGAGGAAGGGAGATGGGTCCAGGGGGAGGGGAAGGAGGGGAGGATGAAAGATGGGATAGAAAAGGAGGGGGAGAGGGGAAGAGATAAGGGAGGTGAGGAAAAGCTAGGGAAGGAAGGAGAGGGAAAGATGGGAGGGGATAAAGGGGCTATTGGGAAGGGTAAGGAGAAGAAGAGGGTAAAGAAAGGAAGGGAATGAAGGAGTTTGAAGGAAAGAGGGAGAGGAAGGAGAAGGCGAAAGACTATAAATTGAGAATGAAGAGAAAGAACGGGAGAGAGAGAGAGAGAGAGAGAGAGAGAGAGAGCAGGTAAAGGAGTCAATTAGACAGTGAACGTAAGAGATATTTCCGCCAAACTAAATTGCTGTTTTAAAAATTCACCAGAGGGTTTTGGTGGGCAGGGGAGAAGGAGGGGAGTGGGGGGAGGGGAGGGGAGGGGAGGAGAGGAGGGGTAGGGTAGGGAAGGAGATTGAAGGGTATGGGGGAGAGTTTTGGTGGGTAGGGGAGAGTAAGGGCGTGAAGGTGAGGGGAGGTGAGGGATTAAGAGACTGAGGGGTAAGAAAGGGAGGAATGAGGATATTTGCCCCACTTGGAGAGTTTGGAGGTGAGAGGGAAGTAAGAGGGGAGGAAGGAGAACTAAGACAGACAGACAGACACATACATACATACATACATACATACATACATACATACATACATACATACATACACATACATACACATACATACACATACACACATACATACATACATACATACACACAATATAATTCATAAAACACGGACGTCATTCGCCAGTCATTGTTTATTCCGCGGGCGTCTCCCCTCAACTCTGTCTGACCAACAACACAACAAAATGTTCATATATTTGTTGCTCTAAAATTTCAAATTCACATAATAATAATAATAATAATAATAATAATAATAATAATAATAATAATAATAATAATAATAATAATAATAATAATAATAATAATAATAATAATAATAATAATAATAATAATAATAATAATTTTTTTTTTTTTAGGTTGAAAAATTATTCCTTCTGATACCAACATTGATACCGACTTATCCGACACCGATATCGAATCCGAGTCTTCTGAAACCGATACCGAATCCGAGTCTTCTGAAACCGACATCGGCACCGAATCCGACTTTTCTGACACTAGACTCCGAATCCGACTGCAATTCCTTCACTTATCCACATTCTC
>NW_024713974.1:22500-31426 GCF_018991925.1 Homarus americanus
GATTTTTGTCAAGAGGTGGACGAGTGTTTGAGAGGCGAGATGAACCATACCTGAGATGCTTTATTAGTCCACCTCATTACAGGTAACAGCAGATTATTGATGAGCGTGTTTATAATTTATGGTAAAGAAAATGGATTATACCACTAAATTACTATAACTCTATAACTAAGGTAATATGAAGCAAATTACCCAGGTAATAGAGCATTACCCAGGTAATATAGCTATTACCCAGGTAATATAGCTAATTACTCAGGTAATATGAGCACTACCTGAGGAAGAATACCCAGGTAATATAGCTAATTACCCAGGTAACATAGCTAACTACCCAGGTAATATAGCTAATTACCCAGGTAAATAGCTAACTACCTGGTAATATAGCTACTACCCAGGTAATATAGCCAATTACCCAGGTAATATGGAGCAATCTGGCCCAGGTAATATAGTTATTACTCCAGGCATGAGGAAGCTAACACCCAGGTAATATAGCTAATTACCCAGGCAATATAGCTAACTACCCAGGCATTATAGCTATTCACACTATAACTTTGGCCAATCAACATGGTTTTTGTGGTGAATAACTTGTCCTAAAATACCATTATCTACTGTGGTGTTTGGTTAAGTTAGGTTAGAGTTAGGTTAGGTTAGGTTAGGTTAGGTTATGAGTTCAAGATATGCCATTACCCTAAATAAATGGGATATTTAGACCAGAGAACGCACATCACACACACACACACACACACACATATACACACATATAAATATACTGCATATATGAACTTATTTCCTGGAGGTTTTCCTGAACGTGATGGAAAGGTGATACATTTGTCAAAACTTTGGTGGCCAGGTGGTGGTGGGTGTGGTGGTGGTGGTGGTGGTGGTGGTGGTGGTGGTGGCGGTGGTGGTGGTGGTGGTGGTGGAGAGTTCTTGTTGTGGCTGTTGTTGTTGTTGATGGTGTTGTTGGTCGAGAGTTCTTGTTGTTGTTGTTGATGGTGTTGTTGGTGGTGGTGGTGGAGAGTTCTTGTTGTTGCTGTTGTTGTTGCTGATGGTGTTGTTGGTGGTGGTGGTGGTGGTGGTGGTGAGTTCTTGTTGTTGCTGTTGTTGTTGTTGATGGTGTTCTTGTTGGTGGTGGTGGTGGTGGAGGAGTCTTGTTGTTGTTGTTGCTGGTTGTTGGTGGTGGTGAGAGTCTTGTTGTTGCTGCTTGTTGGTTGTTGGTGGTGGTGGTGGTGGAGAGTTTCTTTGTTGATGTTGTTGTTGTTGCTGGTGGTGGTGGTGGTGAGTTCTTGCTTGCTGCTGTTGTTGTTGTTGCTGTTGTTGTTGTTGCTGCTGGTTGTTGTTGATGGTGTTGTTGCGGTGGTGGTGGTGGGAGGAGAGTTCTTTGTCGTTGCTGTTGTTGTTGTTGGTGGTGGTGGTGAGAGTTCTTGTTGTTGCTGCTGCTGTTGTTGTTGTTGTTGTTGCTGGTGTGGTGGTGGTGTGGAGAGTCTCTTGTTGTTGCTTTTTGCGTTGTTGTTGCTGTTGTTGGTGGTGGTGGTGGAGAGTCTTTGTTGTTGCTGCTGTTGTTGTTGATGGTGTTGTTGTTGGTGGTGGTGGTGGTGTGGTGGTGAGAGTCCTTTGTTGTTGCTGCTGTTGTTGCTGGATGGTGATGGTGGTGGTGGTGGTGGAGAGTTCTTGTTGTTATTGCTGTTTGTTGTTGCTGATGGTGTTGGTTGGTGGTGGTGGTGGTGGTGGTGGTGGTGGTGAGTATTCTTGTTGTTGCTGCTGTTGTTGTTGATGGTGGTGGTGGTGGTGGAGAGTCTTGCTGTATTGCTGCTGTTGGTTGTTGTTGTTGTTGGTGGTGGTGGTGGTGGTGGTGGTGGTGGAGAGTCTGTTGCTGCTGTTGTTGTTGTGTGATGGTGGTGGTGGTGGTGGTGGAGAGTTCTTGTTGTTGCTGCTGTTGTTGTTGTTGGTGCTGGTGGTAGTGGTGGTAGAGTTCTTGTTGTTGCTGCTGTTGTTGTTATTGTTGTTGCTGTTGGTGGTGGGAGAGTTCTTGTTGTTGTTGTTGTCTCGTTGTTGGTTGTTGGTGGTGGTGGTGGAGAGTTCTTGTTGTTGCTGCTGTTGTTGTTGTTGTTGCTGTTGGTGGTGGTGGAGAGTTCTTGTTGCTGCTGTTGTTGTTGTTGTTGGTGGTGGTGGTGGTGGTGGTGGAGGAGTTCTTGTTGTTGCTGCTGTTGTTCTGGTGGTGGTGGTGGTGGTGGAGAGTTCTTGTTGTTGCTGCTGTTGTTGTTTTGCTGGTTGGTGGTGGTGTGGTGGTGGAGAGTTCTGTTGTTGCTGTTGGTGGTGGTGGTGGTGGAGAGTCTGTTGTTGTTGTTGTTGGTGGTGGTGGTGGTGGGGTGGAGAGTTCTTGTTGTTGTTGTTGTTGCTGTTGTTGTTGTTGGTGGTGGTGGTGGAGAGTTCTGTTTGTTGCTGCTGTTGTTGCTGTTGGTGGTGGTGGTGGTGGTGGAGGTCTTGTTGTTGTTGTTGTTGTTGTTGCTGTTGCTGGTGGTGGTGGTGGAGAGTTCTTGTTGTTGGCTGCTGCTGTTGTTGCTGGTGTTGGTGGTGGTGGTGGTGGAGAGTTCTTGTTGTTGCTGTTGTTGGCTGTTGTTGTTGCTGGTGGTGGTGGAGAGTTCTTGTTGTTGCTGCTGTTGTTGTTGTTGTTGTTGGTGGTGGTGGTGGGAGAGTTCTTGTTGTTGTTTGTTGTTGTTGGTTGTTGGTGGTGGTGGTGGTGGTGGAGAGTCTCTTGGTTGTTGTTGTTGTTGCTGTTGTTGTTGCTGGTGGTGGTGGTGGTGGAGAGTTCTTGCTGTTGTTGGTTGTTGCTGTTGTTGTTGGTGGTGGTGGAGAGTTCTTGTAGTTGCTGCTGTTGTTGTTGTTGTTGGTGGTGGTGGTGGTGGTGGAGAGTCTTTGTTGCTGTTGCTGTTGTTGTTGTTGGTGGTGGTGGTGGTGGTGGTGGAGAGTTCTTTTGTTGCTGTGTTGTTGTTGTTGATGGTGGTGGTGAGGAGTCTTTGTTGTTGCTGCTGTTGTTGTTGTTGGTGGTGGTGGTGGTGGTGGAGAGTTCTTGTTGTTGTTGTTGTTGTTGTTGTTGATGGTGGTGGTGGTGGAGAGTTCTTGTTGTTGCTGTTGTTGCTGTTGTTGTTGGTGGTGGTGGAGAGTTCTTGTTGTTGTTGTTGTTGTTGGTTGGTGGTGGTGGTGGTGGTGGTGGTGAGATTCCTGTTGTTGCTGCTGTTGTTGTTTGTTGTTGGTGGTGGTGGTGGTGGAGAGTCTTGTTGTTATTGCTGCTGTTGTTGTTGTTGTTGTTGCTGGTGTTGGTGGTGGTGGTGGTGGTGGTGAGAGTCTTTGGCTGCTGCTTGTTGTTGTTGCTGATGGTGGTGGTGGTGGTGAGAGTTCTTGTTGTTGCTGCTGTTGTTGTTGTTGGTGGTAGTGGTGGTGGAGAGTTCTTGTTGTTGCTGCTGTTGTTGTTATTGTTGTTGCTGTTGGTGGTGGTGGAGAGTTCTTGTTGCTGTTGTTCTTGCTGTTGTTGTTGTTGGTGTGGTGGTGGGGGGTGGTGGTGGTGAGTTCTGTTGTTGCTTGCTGTTGTTGTTGTTGTTGCTGGTGGTGGGGTGGAGAGTTCTTGTTGTTGCTGCTGTTGTTGTTGTTGTTGTTGGTGGTGGTGGTGGAGAGTTCTTGTTGTTGCTGCTGTTGTTCTGGTGGTGGTGGTGGTGTGGAGAGTTCTGTTGTTGCTGCTGTTGTTGTTGCTTGTTGTTGGTGGTGGTGGTGGTGAGAGTCCTTGTTGTGTTGCTGTTGGTGGTGGTGGTGGTGGAGAGTTCTTGTTGTTGTTTGCTGGTTGTGGTGGTGGTGGTGGTGTGAGAGTTCTTGTTGTTGTTGTTGTTGCTGTTGTTGTTGTTGTGGTGGTGGTGGTGGTGGAGAGTTCCTGTTGTTGCTGCTGTTGTTGTTGTTGGTGGGTGGTGGTGGTGAGAGTTCTTGTTGTTGTTGTTGTTGCTGTTGTTGTTGCTGGTGGTGGTGGTGGTGGGGAGTCCTGTTGTTGTTGTTGTTGCGTTGCTGTTGTTGGTGGTGGTGGTGGAGAGTCTTGTTGTTGCGCTGTTGCTGCTGTTGTTGTTGTTGGTGGTGGTGTAGAGTTCTTGGTTGTTGCTGCTGTTGTTGTTGTTGTTGTTGGTGGTGGTGGTGGAGAGTTCTTTGGTTGTTGTTGTTGTTGTTGTTTTTGTTGGGTGGTGTGGTGGAGAGTTCTGTTGTTGGTTGCGCTGTTGTTGTTGCTGGTGGTGGTGGTGGTGGAGAGTCTGTTGTTGTTGTTGCTATTGTTGTTGTGGTGGTGAGAGTCGGTAGTCGTTGCTGTTGTTGTTGTTGTTGGTGGTGGTGGTGTGTGGTGAGAGTCTGTTGTTGCTGCTGTTGTTGTTGTTGGTGTGGTGGTGGGTGGTGGAGAGTTCTTGTTGGTTGCTGTTGTTGTTGTTGCTGATGGTGGTGGTGAGGAGTTCTTGTTGTTGCTGCTGTTGTTGTTGGTGGTGGTGGTGGTGGTGAGAGTCTTTGTTGTTGTTGTTTTGGTTGTTGTTGATGGGTGGTGGTGGAGAGTTCTTGTTGTTGCTGTTGTTGCTGTTGTTGTTGGTGTGGTGGAGAGTTCTTGTTGTTGTTGTTGTTGTTGTTGCTGTGGTGGTGGTGGTGGTGGAGAGTTCTTGTTGTTGCTGCTTGGTTGTTGTTGTTGTTGGTGGTGGTGGTGGTGGTGGAGAGTTCTTGTTGTTGCTGTTGTTGTTGCTGTTGATGGTGGTGGGGAGGTGGCTGTTGTTTGCTGTCTGTTGTTGTTGGTGTTGGTGGTGTGGTGGTGGTGAGAGTTCTTGTTGTTGCTGCTTGTTGTTGTTGCTGATGGTGGTGGTGGTGGAGAGTTCTTTGTTGTTGCTGCTGTTGTTGGTTGTTGGTGGTGGTGGTGTGGTGGAGAGTTCTTTTGTTCTGTTGCTGCTGTTGTTGTTGTTGGTGGTGGTGGTGGAGAGCCTGTTTGGTTGCTGTTGTTGTTGTTGTTGTGATGGTGGTGGTGGTGGAGAGTCTTGTTGTTGGCTGTTGTTGTTGCTGGTGGTGGTGGAGAGTCTTGTTGTTGCTGCTGTTGTTGTTGTTGGTGGTGGTGGTGGGGAGAGTTCTGTTGGTTGGGTTGTTGTTGTTGTTGGTGGTGGTGGTGGTGGTGGTGGTGGAGAGTTCTTGTTGTTGCTGTTGTTGTTGTTGTTGATGGTGGTGGTGGTGGTGGTGGTGGTGGAGAGTTCTTGTTGTTGCGTTGTTGTTGGTGGTGGGTGGTGGTGGAGAGTTCTTGTTGTTGCTGCTGTTGTTGGTTGTTGGTGGGTGGTGGTGGTGGAGAGTTCTTTGTTGTTGCTGCTGTTGGTTGTTGTTGGTGGTGGTGGTGGTGGTGGAGAGTTCTTGTTGCTGTTGTTGTTGTTGGTTGATGGTGGTGGTGGTGGTGGTGGTGGTGGAGAGTTCTTGTTGTTGCTGGTTGTTGTTGTTGGTGGTGGTGGTGGTGGAGAGTTCTTGTTGTTGCTGCTGTTGTTGTTGCTGGTGGTGGTGGTGGTGGTGGAGAGTTCTTGTTGTTGCTGCTGTTGTTGTTGTTGTTGTTTATGGTGGTGTGGTGGTGGTGATGTCTTGTTGTTGCTGTTGTTGTTGTTGGTGGTGGTGGTGGAGAGTTCTTGTTGTTGCTGTTGTTGTTGTTGGTGGTGGTGGTGGTGAGAGTTCTTGTTGTTGCTGTTGTTGTTGTTGGTGGTGGTGGTGGTGGAGAGTTCTGTTGTTGCTGGCTGTTGTTGTTGCTGTTGGTGGTGGTGGTGGTGGTGGTGAGAGTTCGTTGTTGATGTTGTTGTTGCTGTTGTTGTTGTTGTTGGTGTGGTGGTGGTGGAGAGTCTGCTGTTGCTGGGTTGTTGTTGGGTGGGTGGTGGAGGAGTTCTGTTGTTGCTATTGTTGTTGCTTTGTGGTGGTGTGGTGGTGGTGGAGAGTTCTTTTTGTTGCTGTTGTTGTTGTTGGGTGGTGGTGTTGTTGTTGATGGTGTTGTTGGTGGTGTTGGTGGTGGTGGTGGTGGTGGTGGTGGTGGTGGTGGTGGAGAGTTCTGTTGTTGCTGCTGTTGTTGCTGTGTTGTTGTTGTTGGTGGTGTTGTTGTTGGGTGGTGCTGTTGTTGGTGTGTTGGTGGTGGTGGTGGTGGTGGGAGAGTTCTTGTTGTTGGTTGCTGCTGTTGCTGTTGGTGGTGGTGTTGTTGCTGGTGGTGTTGTTGGTGGTGTTGTTGTTGCTGGTGGTGGTGGTGGTGGTGGTGATGCTGGTTGTTGCTGGGCTGTTGTTGTTGGTGGTGGTGTTGTTGTTGTTGGTGGTGTGGTGGGTGGTGGTGGTGGAGAGTTCTTGTTGTTGCTGTGCTGTTGTTGTTGGTGATGGTGTTGTTGTTGTTGGTGCGGTTGGTGGTGGTGGTGGTGGTGATATTTGTTGCTGTGTTGTTGCTGTCTGTTGTTGTTGTTGTGTGTTGGTGGTGGTGGTGGTGGTGGAGAGTTCTTGTTGTGCTGTTGTTGCTGTTGTTGTTGTTGTTGTTGTTGTTGGTGGTGGTGGTGGTGGTGGTGGTGGTGAGAGTTCTTTGTTGTTGCTGCTGTTGTTGTTGGTGATGGTGTTGTTGTTGGTGGTGTTGCGGTGGTGGGTGGTGGCGTGTGGAGAGTTTCTTGTTGCTGTTGCTGTTGTTGGTGGGTTGTTGTTGGTGGTGTGTTGGTGGTGGTGGTGGTGGTGGTGGAGAGTTCTTGTTGTTGCTGTTGTTGTTGTTGTTGTTTTGTTGTTGTTGCTGGTGGTGGTGGGTGGTGGTAGTGGGAGTTCTTGTTGTTGCTGCTGTTGTTGTTGGTGGTGGTGTTGTTGTTGGTGGTGTTGTTGATGTTGTTGGTTGTTGTTGGTGTTGTTGGTGGTGGTGGTGGTGGTGAGTTTCTTGTTGTAGTTGCTGTTGTTGTTGCTGGTGTTGTTGGTGGTGGTGGGTGAGTGCTGGTTGCTGTTGCTGTTGGTGGCTGTTGTTGCTGGTGTGTTTGTTGCTGTTGCTGGTGGTGGTGGTAGAGAGCTGTTGTTGTTGTTGCTGTGGTTGGTGGTGGTGGTGGTGGAGAGCTTGCTGTTGTTGTTGTTGCTGGTGGTGGTGGTGGAGAGTTCTTGTTGCTGTGTTGTTGTGGTGATGTGTTGGTTGTTGGTGGGTGGTGTGGTGTTGTTGGTGGTGTTGTTGGTGGTGGTGGTGGTGGTGGAGATGTTCTTGCTGTTGGTGGTGTTGTTGTTGTTGTTGGTGGTGTGGTGGAGGTGAGTTCTTGTTGTTGTTGTTTGTTGTTGATGGTGTTGGTTGGTGGTGCTGGTGGTGGTGGTGGTGGTGGTGGAGAGTTCTGTTGTTGTTGCTGTTGTTGCTGGTGTGTGGTGTTGTTGGTGTGTTGGGGTGGTGAGAGTTCTTGTTGTTGCTGGTTGTTGCTGGTGATGGTGTTGCTGTTGCTGGTGTGGTGGTGGTGGTGGTGGGTGAGAGTTCTTTTTGTTGCTGTTGTTGTTGCTGGTGCGGTGTTGTTGTTGTTGGTGTGGTGGTGGTGGTGGTGGTGGTGAGAGTTCTTGTTGCTGTGCTGTTGTTGTTGTTGATGGTGTTGTTGTTGGTGGTGTTGGTGGTGGTGGTGGTGGTGGAGAGTTCTGGTTGGTTGCTGTTGTTGTTGTTGTTGTTGTTGTTGTTGCTGTGCTGGTGGTGGTGGTGGTGGTGGAGAGTTCTGTTGGTGTTGTGTGGTTTGTTGCTGTTGGTGTTGGTGGTGGTGGTGGTGGTGAGAGTTCTTGTTGTTGCTGGTGGTTGGTGGTGATGGTTGTTGTTGTTGCTGTTGGCGGGTGGTGGTGGTGGAGAGTTCTTGTTGTGCTGCTGTTGTTGTTGTTGATGGTGTTGTTGTTGGTGGTGTGTGGTGGTGGTGGTGGAGAGTTCTGTTGTTGCTGCTGTTGCTGTTGATGCGTGTTGTTGTTGCTGGTGGTGTTGGTGGTGGTGGTGGTGGTGAGAGTCTGTTGTTGCTGCTGTTGTTGTTGATGGTGTTGTTGTTGTGCTGGTGGTGGTGGTGGTGGAGGTTCTTGCTGTTGCTGCTGTTGTTGCTGGTGATGGTGTTGCTGTTGCTGTTGGTGTTGGTGGTGGTGGTGGTGGTGGTGGTGGTGGAGAGTTCTTGGTTGTTGCTGTTGTTGTTGCTGGGTGATGGTGTTGTTGTTGATGGTGCGGTGTTGCTGGTGTGGTGGTGGTGGTGGTGAGTTGCTGTTGTTGCTGCTGTTGTTGCTGGTGATGGTGTTGTTGTTGTTGGTGGTGGTGAGAGTTGTTGTTGTTGCTGTGCTGGTGCGGATGGGTTGTTGTTGGTGTTGTTGGTGGTGGTGGTGAGAGCTGTTGTTGCTGCTGCTGGGTTGTTGCTGGTGTGGTGTTGGTTGCTGGTGGTGGTGGTGGTGGTGGTGGGGTGGAGAGTCTCTTGTTGCGTGCTGTTGCTGTGGCTGTTGTTGCGGCGTTGTTGGTGATGGTGTTGTTGGTGCTGGTGTTGGTGGTGGTGGTTAGGAGTTCTTGTTGTTGCTGCTGTTGTTGGCTGGTGATGGTGTTGTTGTTGGTGGTGCTGGTGGTGGTGCGGTGGTGAGAGCTGTTGCTGTTGCTGCTGTTGTTGCTGGTGATGCGTTGTTGTTGCTGTTGTTGTTGGTGGTGCTGGTGGTGGTGGTGGTGGAGAGTTGTTGTTGTTGGTGTTGGTGTTGATGGTGATGGTGCTGTTGTTGCTGGTGGTGGTGGTGGTGGAGAGTTCTTGTTGTTGCTGCTGTTGTTGCTTGGCGATGGTGTTGTTGTTGGTGGTGTTGGTGGTGGTGGTGGTGGTGGAGAGCTGTTGTTGTTGCTGTTGTTGTTGGTGTTGTTGTTGTTGTTGTTGTTGTTGCTGGTGGTGCTGCAGGATAACACGCAACCGAACCCAGCTAACAATCA